>NC_051161.1:159604812-159700256 GCF_013339745.2 Dermacentor silvarum
GACAGGAGGTGACGAAGAGCTGTTGTTTGCTCGGAAGGAAGGTCGGAAGGTCAGGGGCGATCATCTTACAAACATCGTCCGCAGGCGTCGAGCACGAAGGAATGGGTGACAAAGGTGCGTTGGTACTCAGGAAGGATTCGGAGGCCAAAGAAGAAATCTCAAATTCATCCAAAGGAGTGATAAGTGCGACGGCAATGCCGTGGCAGCACATGCGTCGAAAATCCAAATTGAGGATGGGCACCCGAGCGCAGTTTTCGAGGATCCGGATTAAGGTGCTCGGTAGGGCAATATTTCGTGACAAAACCACGTCAGTAAGCGGAGACACGACGTACTCGCGCGACATCAGGTACGGGAGGACAGGGCGTCAGGAGGACATTGGTAGCCGCCTGTGGAGACAGCCGTAAAACTCAGCAGAACATAAGCGGGGTGAAGCACAAGTTGTTGCGTCTGCGTCGGCAGGAAGCGCCAGATCCAGCTGTACAACACCTGCGGAGCAGTCAATTTGGGCAGAGTTTTCGAAAGGAAGTCGAGGCCGAGAATTAGGTCGTGGGGACAGTGCTCGAGGACGATAAATAAAACAACGCTATAATGGCCCGCAATGGTCACACGTGCTGTGCACATTCCAAGAACAGGTGAAGTACCCCATCGGCGACTCGCACAGTGCACGGTACGGCGGGAGTCAGAACCTTTTTGAGCCTTCGGCGGAGCAGCGCTCATAACTGAAAGCTGCGCTCCTGTGTCAACGAGAGATGTGACAGGAACACCATCAACTTCAATGTCAAGTAGGTTTCCACGTGTAGGCAGGGTCAACAGAGGATTTGTGGCCGGGTCGGAGTTGCAGCTTCACTTCCGGGAGCTGCACCGCCTAGTTTCCCGAAGGGAAGCGAGCGGTTGCAGATGGGGACGAAGAGCGGTGAACGAGAGGCGAACGGGACCGACGGCCTTGCGGAGACGGGAGCGGCTGGATCTTGGTGGAGCACTGTCGGCGTTGATGTTCCGAGGCGGCGTGTAGGGCGAGAAAGTGCGATTGTCTGGTACTTGGCGGTAGTGACTCGGAGACGACCACCGAGGAGACGACGACCAGCGATTACGGCAATGACGGGCGATGTGTCCAATACCAGAACAATTAAACAGATGGGTCTGTCATCCGGTGTGCGCCAGTCAGCGGGGTTGCGGCGGAGTGGCGGGAAGCTTTGCGTCTGGGAGCGAGCGGCCGGAGAAATCTGGTAGCTGTTCGTATGGCGGACCGAGCAGAGAGATGGAATGCCGAAACTCGCTATTTCTTCACGAACGACCGCTTGTATAAGCGAGATAGCGGGCACACTTTCCTGACAGTCGAAAAGAATTGGAGCCGAAGCCATGGCATCAAGCTCACGGCGAACGATACGCGTTAGATCTTCTGATCCTGTCGGCTGAACGAACCGCGGCGGGTCTGCGCACGAAGATGTCGCGGCGGTATTGGGCAGCCTGTCGAAATGTTGAGGGACGCGTCGGCCTTTCGCTTGTTCGAAGCGCCGGCACTCCTTTATAATTGCATCCACAGTGGCACAATCCTTACACATCAGGAGATTGAAGGCGTCGTCTGCAATACCTTTTAGTATGTGACCAATCTTGTCCGTCTCGGTCATGGATTATCAGCATTGCGGCAGAGAGCCAGCACATCCTGTGTGTACACGACATAGGATTCTGTGGACGTCTGAGCGCGGCATGCAAGTTCATTTTTTGCTGCCAACTGACGACCGACAGGTCTGCCAAACAGGTCACGCATTTTTCTTTGCAGACATCCCAGCTTGTTAGGTCAGCTTCATGCGTATCGTACCATTGCTTCGCAGTTCCTTTCAGATAAAATGAGATTTGCTAGCATCATTGTTGGACCCCACCTGTTGTTGTCGCACACTCGTTCGTACATCGCAAGCCAGTCCTCGACGTCGGTGTGTCCGTGCCACAAAATGTCCCCGGGTCCCGCAGATGAGTGGGACCGTTGGCATGGACTGCTGAGGCGTTGTCGGTGGTGTCGGTTGATCTGCCATTGTGGCAGCAGGTAGATGACGTCCACTGCGAAGTTCCGTGATTGTACCCAGAACCTCCACCAAAATGTTGCAGGAAGAAAGCAGGCCCACGAGTGTAGAAGGATGTATATTTACAAGCGGAGAAATATGGCGTTCAGGCAACGGCCAGAGACTTCGTCTTCCTCTCGTTCGCGTCACCTTCTGCTTTCCCTTCACCGTAACAATATATATATATATTACGAAAGACGAATGGGAACCGAGGGGCTCGATTTTTAGTTATCATATCATAAGAAGCCACATACACCACACACACACACACATATATATATATATATATATATATATATATATATATATATATATATATATACGAAAGACGAATGGGAACCGAGGGGCTCGATTTTATTAGTCATAACCACATTAAGCCCACAGACAACGAAGCCAAGTAAAGCATCGCGTAAACTAAGTGTAGTTGAAATTAGAATTCCGAAAATAATGAATAAAACGGAATGAAAGTGGACGAAAAGATAACTTGTCGTCGGAGGGAGCCGAACCCGCAACCTCCGCATTACGCGTGCGTTGCACTACCAATTGTTAGGCGTCTTGCGGCATAGCGATGGTAGTGCACGGGATCGCAGCTCCAGGGGCATCGAATGCGTTTTGGAGCGGTTTTCAAGGTACAGCACTCTCCAGCAATTTATAACGGTGTTTATTGGACGGCACTTGAAGCAGCGCAAGGGCGACAGTCCAAAAAGCGCAGCACGTATTCTCACCACGAGCGGCGCTCGAGAGCCGAAGAAATGACCCACTAGAAGGCGCTGGAGTGGACGACCCACTTAGCCAGCGCTAAGTGGGTACTCTGGTACTCTGGGAGTACTCTGATACTCGTCGGCTTCACTCTGACGAGTGAAGCCGACGGGAGCGGACGTGTCGAGTTGAGGTGCCGTTTCAGCACAGCAGGAGCAGCGTGCCAAAGAGATAAGTTTTCTATTTATATTTCCTCTGTTTTTTTAGGAGAGTTAGCCTAGCCAAGCAAATATTTATAAATTATTTTCATGCTTTTTCACTTTCTTGGTCTTCTCGCTTAGGTAAAAGTAGGTAACAATTGTTCTCTTTTTTTTTCTTTTTCACATCCACGCCTTGTTAGTACGAGATGATGGTTGGTACTCGGGGAAACCCACGCGTTCGTTGTTCTGAGTGCGAGCGTTCCTACGCGTTGGAAGAAACGCGGTTTAAGTCAGCACGCGAAGCGAACGGTGCAGATTTTATCTGTAGGATGTGTGTGCTAGGGTCGGGGCTAGACCGTCTCGAGCAAGAGAAAGATAAGCTAGCTAGAAAGCGGGTTGGAAAGCTTGAAAAGGAACTTAAAAGTGAACAGAAACAGAGGGAGGGGGTAGAAGAAAAGCTAGTTAGCGTAGAAATGCAGCTGAAGGCCACCATTCAGCAAAGCAAGGGTGAACCCATCGAGGCGAGCACCGTGAATGGAGCTGGCTCCGATGCGAGTGCAGAGACAGCCGAACCCCCACGCCTGGAAGCAGTGGCGAAACCGTCAGTGATAGTATAGTGTGGGCGGAGTGATTGACGTACTGCACGGACGAGGCAGGGATCACGAAGCAAATAGCCAACGGGGTCACCGACCTGGGGAATGTTTCAAAGGAAGTGGAAATCGCGGTGTGCACGGTGCAAGATGTTGAAAGGCAGGCTATGAAATTAAAAGGGCAATTCTTGCAGTAAACAGGGAATTTGGACTCTAGCTAAAGCAATGAATTTTACGGTCATTGACATCAACCGAGAAGTGCACCGAGCAGGCCGCGAAGGCGCTTTTGTGCGTGACGGGATACATTTTAGCGAATGGGTAGCAACACCGGTCGGACGTCGATTCGCAGGGCGATCTGTAGCCTTTTTAGGCGGGCGCCAGGCAATCAGAAGCAGGATTAAGTATTGAACGTAGCGAAACATCAGTGAAGGGGAGAATTAGACGACCAGGAGTCAGGAAAAGACGCAGAAAGAATAATAATAGAGAAGGTAAAATTTGCTACATTACATGCAGGGTGGTCGCAAGCAGGAAAAATGGCTGGAAATTCAAACGCAGCTGATTGATGAAGCGATTAGCGTGTACGCCTTGACCGAAACGCATCTAAGAGACTTGGAGCCCGCCGTTATTGACAATTTTGTATGGGAAGGGTGCAACAGAATGACCGGGTCAAGGAAAGGCGGAGGCGTAGGCGTTCTTAGGCGAGGTCTGAAGTGGCAAAGGGTAAACGAGACATGTAAAGAGCATTTATGGATTAGCGGCACATGGCAAGATAAAAAGACGTGGCTGGGAGTAGCTTACCTATGGACAGGTAGTGATAGCAGAGAAAAAAATAAGGAATTGGTTGGTTGCATTAGAAGCGATATTGCATTAGAAACATGGCGACACTCTCGAAACGAGAGTGTCGCCATGTTTGCGGAGGACATGACCTGCCTGTTCTGCCGCGCTGACCCAGAGATGCAGGAAGCAAAGAAAATCCGCCATCTGATGCGAGGCGTCAAACAACAGCTTTCGCCGGTCGTCTTCGCAACCCGCCGACAACCGTTGCGGAATTCATCTCGGAGGCTACGTCCATCAAACGAGCAGTGCAACAACGTTGCCGACCCTACGATCGCACAAACAACGCCTCGAGCAACGTTTCTGCTCTGGCTGCCGGCAATGAGTGTTCGCTTCGTGAGCTCATCCGGAGGTCGTTCGTGAAGAGATTCGCAGCCTCCTTGTGACTCCACAGGAGTCAGTCGGGGCTTCTGTAGCAGAAGTTGTGCGGCAAGAAATCAGGCAGGCATTCTCGTTACCCGAATTCCTACCGGACCAACGGTCTGTGAGCTAAACATCGGCTGTTAGTCGTCCTCCTCCACAACTCATCAGCCTACAACTCATCACCAATGGCTCGTCCTTTCAACGAGCCGCCATCCCCGCCGTACCACGCGCAGCCACTGACCGCGCAACCTAGTGTACCTGTGGAATATTCGGCCTACTTCCCTCCGCAGGCAACTGCAGCTTGGCCACAGAAGACACCCGCAAGTCGACCACTTGTGGGCGTCCGTCGCACCGTCGACCGCCGTCCTTTGTGCTTTCATTGTGGAGAAGCCGGCCACATTTACCGTTTTTGCCCGTATGGTGACCGCGGATACCAGAGCTTTCTACCCTCTTTCCCTCGAGTTCGCTTCGAAAACAGGCGCTACAATGACGACATTACTTCAGAAGGACATAATTTATTCGTCGAACCCGCTTTCCTTCGCCTGCACCGAGCTCTTCGCCGCAAGGTCGCAGTTACGCCGATGTAGTCAGGGGCGGCAGGTCCCCTAGTCCTCGTCGGGGAAACTAACAGGAGCGACCTATGGGGGGAGGTTTCCGACCGTCGAAATGCTACAACACCGCCACCACTATGTGTGCAATCGAACAATATGTCTCTTCGGATCCCAAGGGAAATCGTAAGTGCCGACCTCGCTATTTTCTTAGATGGACACCCAGTAACCGCGTTAGTAGATACTGAGACCGATTTCTCGATAATCAGCCAGAAACTAGCCGATAGCCTTAATAAAGTCAAACATCATGGACTGTACCCCACATGAGAACGGCGGGAGGTCAATTGATAACCCCAACAGGCAAATGCACGGCCAGAGTTGATATCGGTAGCTCGACGTTTGTTTCCACTTTCGTTATCTTGCTGGAGTGCTGCAGAGATGTGATATTGGGAATGGATTTCCTGCATGAATACGGCGATATTATAACATTCCGGACAGGTCGGTCACGTTTTGGGTTAACGCAGATTCGGTCGTACCCTGTGACGATCAGCGCCGTGAGCACTTACGTATTTTCGATCATGATGTAACCATCCCGCCGCACTCAAGCGCTCTTGTGCCTGTAACATGCGACTCGCCAAGGTGTTCCAACATGATCGCCGAACAAATTCCTGCTCTGCTGTTTAGTCATGGCGTATCAGTTGCAAGAGGCGTAGTTGACATAACTCGCGGACAGACGGACGTCCTACTAACAAACTTTAGCCCTGAACGCCGGCATCTGACAAGAGGTATGGCAGTCGCATACGTGGAAGAGCTCAATGAGGTTACCGACTGCATGATTGTTGAACAAGACGATTCCGCCGGCCTACCGACCGTGCCTCTATCCGTTGATGTCGGCCCAACTTTGCTACCTACACAGAAAGAAAGACTCCTCGAGCTGATTGATTAGTTTCGGAACTGTTTCTCTTCGACGTCCAAATTTGGCCAAACGCCGCTGACCAAACACCGAATTATTACAGACGAAATGGCCAGACCCATGCGGCAAAACCCGTACCGGGTTGCAGCGCGAGAACGTGAAGCGATAGAAGACCAGGTGCAGAAAATGCTTCTAGATGACGTTATTCAGCCGTCAAAGAGTCCTTGGGCATCGCCGGTAGTGTTAGTCAAAAAGAAGGATGGCAACTTGCGCTTCTGCGTCGACTACCGCAAACTCAACCAGGTCACTAAAAAGGACGTTTACCCGCTGCGCCGCATAGACGATTCTCTCGATAGACTACGGCATGTACGTTATTTCTCGTCAATGGATCTAAGAAGCGGCTATTCGCAAATAGAAGTAGACGAAAGAGACCGCGAGAAAACAGCATTCGTGACACCTGATGGTCTATATGAATTTAGGGTACTTCCCTTCGGCTTATGCTCCGCGCCGGCAACATTTCAGCGGCCAATGGACACCGTTCTATCAGGAATCAAGTGGCAAACGTGCTTAGTTTATCTGGACGATGTGATTGTATTCTCTGCGACATTTGACGAGCACTTGAGGCGACTACGTGTTTTTTTCAAGCCATACGGTCCGATGGTCTTACGCTTAAGCCGGAAAAATGCCATTTTGGCTTCGAAGAGCTTCTTTTTCTAGGCCATGTTGTTAGTAATGAGGGAGTACGACCTGATCCGGAAAAGATAGCAGCCGTTGAACATTTTCCTGTGCCATCCGACAAAAAGGCAGTGAGACGATTTTTAGAGTTATGCGCATATTACCGGCGTTTTATGCAGAACTTTTCACGCATTGCATCGCCGCTGACACGCCTCACCAGAGAAGACGTAGCATTCGTATGGGATGAAGATCAGCAGAAAGCATTCGACGAGCTACGGCAACGCCTTCAAAACCCACCGGTCCTGGGACACTTTGATGAAGACGCCCCGACAGCGGTTCACACCGATGCCAGCAATATCGGCTTAGGAGCTGTACTTGTACAGTGGCAAGACGGCGCTGAAAAAGTGATAGCCTATGCAAGTAGAAGCCTTTCCCGCACAGAAGAAAGTATTCAAACTACAGAAAAAGGGTGCCCTGCGGTGGTTTGGGCGGTGATCAAATTTCGCCATATTTGCACGGCCGCTCGTTTGATGTTGTCAGTGACCACCACTTGTTGGTTGACGAACTTAAAAGACCCATCAGGAGATTGGCGCGCTGGAGCCTTAAAACTTCAAGAATTCGACATGGCTATTGTGTACAAGTGGGGAAAGCGGCATACGGAACCTGCAAGTGCAGACGATGACGACGCTACAGCTTGTTGCAGTTGTCAAACGGCTACGGTCGCACAGCAGCAACGCGAAGACCCAGAATTGGAGCCCATTATTAGCTTCTAAAGGGTCGCACTTCTACTCTGCCAAAACGTTTTGGAAGAGGACTTTCATCGTTTGCTTACGCAATGACGTCATCTATAAAGTGAAATTTTCTCCAAACGGAAGCCCTTAGCTCGTCGCCCCACACTCTCTCAGGAATGAAACATGCCATGATGAAGCAACATCCAGCCATTTGGGCTTCACACGACACTCTGCAGAGTGAGACAAAGGTATTATTGGCCAAGATGACGGCGATGTTCAGCAGTACGTCCAGACATGCCTTGATTGCCAGCGGCGGAAAGTGCCAGCCGTCAAACCTGCAGGCTTCCTCCATCCTATCGAAGTACCCAGAACTCCATTTGCACAAGTCGGAATGGATCTGCTAGGCCATTTCCAACTTCTGCTACGGGACACCGATGGATTATCGTAGCCGCGGACTATCTCACTCGCTACGCCGAAACTAAAGCTATACCGCGGGAACGGCCAGTGAAGCAGCTCGATTTTTTATAGAGAATGTCGTGCTGAGACATGGCGCCCCCACAGTAATAATTGACAGAGGAAATGCATTCACAGCCGAGCTATTGGGCACAGTTTTAAGACTTCGTGCACATTCATCGGCAAGCAACGGCGTACCATCCGCAAACGATGGACTCATGGAGCGCCTCAATATGACACTTGCGGATGCTTTGCATGTATGTTGATGTGGAGCATAAAAACTGGGATGAGATATTGCCGTATGTCATTTTGCATACAATACGACTCAGCAAAGAGAAAAGAGGATGACACCGTTCCGCCTTCTCCACGGTCGTGATGTCACAAGCATGCTCGACGCAATGTTGCCGCATGAACATGGATGCGATGGTGTCGAAACTGACGCTGAGTACATTACTCAGCGTGCTGAAGAAGCCCGAAAACTTGCACGCATGTGTATTCGTCGGCAGCAGGAGTACGATGGACGCTATAACCTTCGCCACCGAAAAGTCTCCTACGAGCCTGGAGAAAGAGTTGGGTCTGGACTCCTGTTCGCCGTCGTGGCCTTTCAGAGAACTATTGAGAAGGTACTTCGGCCCGTATAAAGTCATCCGACGTCTCTCTGACGTCAACTATGAAGTCGTCTCCGATAGCCCACATTCCTCAAGGCGTCGACGGCATACAGGAGTGTGCACGTCGTCCGGATGAAGCCTTATTTGTCCGAATGAAATCACTGCAGAATACGCGGAACCGATCCTGGCGTCGTCACGATAAAGCATCGGGACGTGCTTTCTTGGAAGGGAGGCTGTCAAGACCAAAGAAGACAACGAAGTGAGGACACGAGCACAAGCATGTCCCTCTCCGAAGAAGATAAAGTTGGTGCGGCCAATTCTTCTTGGGCCTTGAATATAGAGCTTGTGTTTGTTGTTGTGCCGTCGTCCTGTGTGCTGTTCTTCGCGTCCTGCGACATTATGCTTAAAATCGGATATATGGCGGCTTGGAAGTTAACCAAAGATCAGTAGGCCGGTTGGCTTTGGGAGCCCACGGTGATACCACAAATGAGGCAGTGCAATGTGACATGGGTTGGGCCTCTTTTGAAGTCAGAGAAGCACAGAGAAAAATTAGTTTTGAAGAAAGGCTCAGGAACATGATGAAAATAAATGGGCGGCTAAAGTGCACAGTATCTCTACATGAAAAGCGTGGACACAGAATGGAGGAAGAGATCAAGGAAGTTGACGACCAAGTATAGGATAATCGAAAACTGTAAATAGACAACCAGGAGTCATCAGAAAGAAAGTGAGAGAAATAGAGACCGTGAATTGGATGCAAAGAATGGAAACAAAAAGGACAATGGAGATTTACAAGAATGAGAAGAAAGAAATTAGAAAGAGAAAATCTGCACGATAACACAAAAGGCAGTGCCTTGCTATTTGAGGCTCGAGCCGGTTGCCTAAGGACGAAAACATATCGGAACAAATATTCGGAACTAGATGAGACATCTGTATGCTGCAGTAAAGATCCAGAAACCACTCAGCACATCCTGATGGAATGCGACGGGATCCACCCAGCGAGAACCGTAGGTAACGTGCAACTCCCAGAAGCGCTTGGGTTTAAAGTGGAAGGAAACATCAAACAGATGAGCCGTAGTGATCAGCAAGAGACGATTAGAGTACTGGTGGAAAAAAAGCAGGGAAAATATGGATACGACCTGATCTCTTAAAATCATAGGCAGCGGCACAAGGTAACTTTTGAAAAAAAAGAACAGAAGTATACAAAATGCTAGATAAAGACATTGTATAGTATACCTGATTAAATCAAGCAGGATAGGTAACTATTTGTCGCCGCCCCGTTTCAAAGGGGATGCCAATAAATCATCATCAGCATCATCATCATCGCTTCAGAGTTCCAGCGCTTCGCTACAATTGGGCGGCGCTACAACTGGAAGGCGCTACAACGCACGCGTAAGCGGAGGTTGCGGGTTCGGCTCCCGTCGGCGACAAGTTATCTTTGCGTCCACTTTCATTTCCCTTTTCTTCAATATTTTCTACATTCTATATATATATATATATATATATATATATATATACATCAGTGAAGTAGAGAGTAACCGGAGCCGGCACAGAAGTAGTTCAAAAAATAGAAGCACGTAGGAAAAACATAACAAGACATAACATAACATAACTAACGAGACTATATACTATATATATATATAATAATATATATTGTACTGAAGGGACTGGGCCATGGTGCTGGTGAAGGAAGAAGACAAGCAACGCTTGCTCGCCCGTTTCGCCATAGCTCCCTTTTGACTTGTTTCACTCTACCGTTCAAACGCCAGATCGAGTGCTGCTAGGCAAACATCCCCATTGCATCTGGTGGAGGCGCTGGGTTTCTCTTCCACATCCTGGAACTCCGCAGTCGGACGCTACCAAGAGCTCCTGCAATGAACGATCCCGGACCGTCCCAGGCTGCTGCTCCCGTACCCCCGACCATTTTGCCCTGGCGTCGTCCGGCAGCGCGATCCTGCTATCTTTAGCGGAGCAGAGGACCTCGACGTCGAGGACTGGCTCGCCGAATACGACCGTGTAAGCGCATATAATAAGTGGGCCGACCGCGACAAGCTCACTAATGTAGGCTTTTATTTGACGGGCGTGGCAAACCTCAGGTTCAGAAATCACGAAGCAGTTTTACCACCTGGTCCGCTTCACAAGCACTTTGACTGAGGTTTTAGGCCGTCCCGCCGTTCGCCGCCTTCGTGCTGAGCAGCGATTGCGTGGTCGCGTTCAACGCACTGACGAGAGCTTTACCAGCTACACTGAAGACGTGCTCTCGCTCTGCCGGCGCGTCAACTCATCCATGGACGAAGCTGACAAGATCAAGCACGTCTTGAAAGGCGTCGATGACCACGCCTTCCAGGTCCGTCAAAAGTCCCCAGACGGTTGCCGAAGTAATTCAGCTCTGTCAGCAGTACGACGAGCTGCGCAAGCAGCGTGCCACAACACGTTGTGCTGCTCAGCAGATACTGCGGATCTCGCTCCCTTGGGTTTCAGCCGCGACGCTGCCGACTTTTCTGCTTTATTGCCGCAAATAAAGCAGTTCATCCGCCAAGAAGTCGTGCGGCAACTGTCTCTGGCGACTAGCCCTCCTGAGCCGGTGACATCCTTGGCTCCTTCGCTTCGTCAGGTGCTTCAAACGCAAGTTGCTGAGGCGCTACCACCTGCCCCTCATCCGCAGCCCGTTGTTGGACCACTGACGTACGCTAACGTTGTTGCCCGGCATTATGTTCCTCCGGCTCCTGACGCCTACCGGACCACCGGAACTTTCCATGTGCCGCCACCACCTTCACGCCCGGTTCCCGTTCCTTACTCGGCCGCTGGAGCCCCTGTCGTCAACCCCTGGCGCACACCTGATAACCGGCCAATATGCTATTCCTGTGGTTTCCCGGGCCACGTAGCACGATTCTGCCGCCGTCGCAACTACTGTTTCCCTGACAGTGGGAGCGCCTCCGGCTACATGCCTGCTCGACTTCCGCATCATGATGTTCTAATCTTCCTCCGGACTCGTCTTCTAGTCGCCGCCCCTTCGATTCACGCCGGTCGCCTTCCCCACGTCGTCGATCCCTTTCCCCCATGGTTCGTCGACTCAGTCCTGCCCGCGAAGAAAACTAACAGTCGCAGTTCCCGAGGCAAGAACTGCGTTACGGCGAACATTTCAAGGCCTCATTTTTCTCCTGCGAATGAAATTGAACTGTCCGTCGATGGCGTCACCGTACACGCACTTATTGACACCGGGCCGCCGTTTCTGTTATTAGTGAAAAGTTTTGCCGCCATTTGAACAAAGTGACCACCCCACTTACTTATCTATCGCTGCGTACGGCAACATCGCATTGCATTCAGCCTTCAGCATCATGCACAGCTCAGGTCGTCATTCAGCCGATTTGTATGTTGTCGAATTTGTCGTTCTATCCCGTTCCTCGCACGTCATTCTTGGATGGAACTTCCTATGTCTGAACCAGCTGTTGTCGACTGCGCTCGTGCCGAACTTCGTTATCAGTGCCGAGCTTTGACCCTGACGACCACCATTCTACTAAAGTTGTTGCTGCCACGGAAATCGACATCGCACCTTTCTCACCGCTCTGGTCCCTGTCGTGTGAACTCTGTCGCGAACTCATCTGTTTTGTTTACGCCGTCAGCCTCTTGTGCGAGCCGTCGGAACCTTCTGCTTCCTTTTGCAATCGTCACTTTTTGCGGCGGTTCTGCTGCCCTTTACGTGTGCAATCCCCGCGTGCCCTTCATCCATACTCCGCGGTGAGTGCTTGGGGAGCTCTGAATATTTCGACTGCACCCTCCCAGCCACCATGTTTGACGATGCGGCACCACTTCCGCTTTGCGCCGTCACTCCTCCTGCGCACCGATGCCCCTGTGGACGTCTTTGCTCATGCCGTCGACTCGGCACTCACACCTATCCAGCACGAGGAAATTATCCAGCTCCTCCAGCGTTTCCGGGCCTCCTTCGAACTTGGCCACCGTCTTTGTTGTCGAGCGTCACAGTCGTTCACCATATCCGAAACCGGTCAACAAACCCCTTTGCGCCAGCGTCCGTATCGTGTGTCGGCCGCTGAACACCGTCTCATCGACAGCAGGGTTGACGACATGCTGCAGCGTGGCATCATCCAGCCCTCTAACATCCCTGGGCATCTCCGGTGTCCTCGTTAAAAGAAAGACGGCTCCATAAGGTTCTGCGTCGACTATCGCCGCCTTAACCGCATAAAGCGCAAAGATGTCTACCCTCTGCCGCGCATCGACGATGCCTTGGACAGCCTACAGGGTGCGGAATTCTTTTCTTCACTCGATCTGTGCTCCGGGTACTGGCAAGTGCCGATGGCAGAGGCCGATCGCCAAAAGACACCTCTGTAACACCTGATGACCTATATGAATTCACTGTCATGCCCTTTGGCCTCTGCAACGCGCCTGCCACTTTCGAAGGAATGATGGACACCATTCTCGAGGCCTGAAGTGGAACACGTGCCTTTGCTACTTAGATGACATTGTAGTTTTTTAACCGACTTTGCATCACACCTTAGCCACCTCGATCAAGTCCTTGCGTGCCTCCCACTCTGCAGGACTGCACCTAAATTTGAAAAAAATGCCACTTCGGTGCTCGCAAGCTTACTATCCTCGGGCATGTGGTCTCAAAAGACGGTATCCTCCCCGACCCTACGAAACTTAGTGCTGTATCCGCGTTCCCCAAACCAACTACCCTGAAAGAGCTTCGCAGCGTTCATCGGCTTATGCTCCTATTTCCGCCGCTTCGTCCGCAATTTTGCCTCCATAATCGCCCCCTTGACCGCTCTTCTTACCGGCCGTTCCGAGCTACCGGACTGGTCCCCGGCATGTAACGACGCATTTCAAGAACTGCGCCGCCTTCTCACTTCACCGCCAGTACTGCGCCACTTCGATCCCTCTGCTCCAACTGAGATTCACACGGACGCTAGTGGTGTCGGGCTAGGTGCTGTTTTTGCACAGCGTAAGAATGGCTTCGATGAGTACGTCGTAGCGTATGCCAGCCGCACCCTTACCAAAGCTGAGGCGAACTACTCCGTTACTGAAAAGGAATGTTTGACCATTATTTGGGCTATCGCAAAATTTCGACCTTACGTGTATGGGCGCCCTTTTGACATCGTTACCGACCATCATGCCCTATGCTGGTTGTCTTCACTCAAAGATCCAACTGGTCGGCTCGCTCGTTGGGCATTACGCTACAAGAATAGGACATCCGTGTTGTTTATCGCTCCGGCCGCAAGCATTCAGACGCAGACGCACTTTCCCGGTCACCCCTGTCACCTGATCCTATATCTGCTCGTCTATTCCGCCTGCGGTGCCTTCGCCCTCAACATTTCCGACATGCCATCAGAGCAACGCAAGGACCCATGGATCTGTTCGCTTCTCGACTTCCTGTCTAGCCGGTCGCCAGCGCCGATCTCTCGGACGCTCCGTCGCCAAGCCACGCACTTTATTATTCGCGATAACCCCTCTACCGCCGCAACTACAACTCCAGCGGTCGCAAGTGGTTGCTTGTTATTCCCCGACATCTCCGCTCCGACATCTGCGCCACGTTCCACGATGACCCACAATGCGGCCACGCTGGGGTATGGAGACATACTCTCGCCTCCAGGTTCGGTACTATGTCTGCTGAGATTATTCCTATGCTCGACTTGATATAATTCACAGTTGGGGATTGTTGGCGATTATTCCGCTAGTTACTGAGTAAGGCTAATGCTACTCCTCTTGTACCGTAATAACTCAACTTTCGTTTTTTTATTTGACATTTTATTTCAGTTGGCGTAGCAGACAGAATATTAAGTCTGATGCTGGGACAGAAGCTAAAGGCAGATGGTGCCTGAGGATGCCTCTGACCCTAATCAGTTCTGAGCGCTGCAGTTACAGATTATTGAGCGCTGTACAAGAGAAGATATACTACGCGAATTTTACACTGTCCTATAGACTACGAGAACGTACCACTTGTACAGCAGTACACACAAGTCACATAATGCATGACACTACCGAAACTTACACACAATATAAAGATGCATTGCACTTGGAAACTGTGAAAACCTCACATAATACATAACATTGATTCAATATCCAAAATAAAGGGATACTAGACAACATTTACAGTGTTTTTTCTGTGTTACAGAAGTTTGGTATTAGATCTGATTGTACTTTATACCAGAGGACAACAATGTCTCCAACATGGCGTTTAAATTCACGTGATGTACATTCAAAGTTTAGCATTCCTTCAAATTCGTTTAGGATGGCAGGTATTGATAGGGCATTGTTTTCCTTCCATAGTTCTTAATTTTTGTTCTATGTTGTTGGTGCCTAAAAAGAAATTGAATGTTTGCGGAGCCATTACTTTCATAAAGTTTCTTTTGGTGCATTTCTTGCAAAATGTTTAAATAATATAACTGGTCCGCCCTTGGGATACTATGTTTCTTGAACATAGGAGCTGTTTATAAGTCCTGTACGTTTCCATGAAAACATTCAAAGAAGCGGAAAATTTTTTTCTTGTAAGTGGTAAGTAGTGTAATTATGTTCCGTAGTGGTCCTGCACGCCAATAAACGGTATGTTAACTATGAGTGAAAGAGGGAAAAATTAATGTTTTTAGCCAGAAAGGCATGAGCTGAGATGTCTTCTACAGACATCCCAGACATCCAACTGTACGGGCTAGTTCCATACTTAAGTTATTTATGTGCACAGCTCAGGTCTTCGTTATACTGAATCCCGAGAAACTTTCGCTCTTGAACTTGATTTACTAAAGTGTCTTCAAATTTTACTCTAAGTTTGTTGTGTAATGGTTTATTGACAAGACGAAATATGACATATGTTGTTTTCTAGGAATTAACCGTAATATATTTCTTATTAACCAATTTGATACGTGTGCAAGGTAGGTATTTACAAAACATTCTATTGTCAGTAGATTATGTGAAGCGAAAGGATATTGGTGTCATCTGCATACATTATAACTTGAGCGGAACTGCACATCTTGACAATATAATTGATACAAATAAGAAATAATAATGGACCGAATATATATCCCTGTGGGACTCCTTTTAGCTTCGCAACCATCACACAGAGTCATTAGTTTTGACCAAGTGATACCGATCGTACAATAACTATTAAGAAGGACTAATGCAATACCCCGCACTCCGTATCTTGATATTTTCTTGAGCAATAAATTAAACTGTATAGAATCAAAATTTCCTCTGAATGTCTAAAAACAAACCTGGTGTATATTTTCTACTTTCCATGTTTTCAATTATTCTGTCTTTGATGTACCCAAGAGCCGGTTCAATCGACCGGTGCTTCCGAAAGCCATACTGGCACTGAGTTATTACTTGATGCCTTTCAAAATGAAGCTAATCTGCCATAAATAATGCTTTGCAGATATTGCAGGAAGTACTGTAGTTAGATAAGCCGTTTACGTCCCCACCTTTGTATACTGCAGTAACTTTAGGGATCTTCAATTGTTTCGGAAACACACGAGTAGTACTTGGCATAATAATAGCGATATCACTTTATTTAATATCTGCCAAGTTCGTCAACACCAGGAGCTACATTATGTTTAAGCTTGTTGATTATATTTGACATTTCACTTGGGTCAGTCGGTTGCAGGAAAAGAGATAGACTGAGCGCTGCACCCGCTGGCATTGTGCCATCGCAACGTTTACACTGGTGTTGATATAGGAACCTGCATCCACAAAATGTGTGTTTATTGCATTATCTAGTTATTTGCCACTGAGAGTTTCACCATTAACTACGAGTAGCGTAATTACATCGCAGGTTCTCTTTCTTGAAGTTACTGAGTTTACAGCCCCATATTCGACGTGGATTATTAATCACCCTAGAGAAGATTCTGGCAATAATGCTGTTTTGCTTTTTTTAAGTCGGTCGTTAAAGCATTACAGTACCTTAATTCTGCCAATGTAGCTGGATCTCGTGAACGAATAAAGTTGTGGTATAACCGTTTTTTATTTTGATAGCTTATAAAGCTGAGCATTAATCCATGGTTTTCGGAGTTCCTTTCTAGTACGAGAGGACAGCTTTAACACTGGAAATAGAACATAATACGAAGCGTAATAAAGAATAGAATTTCTCCCAAGCTACGTTTATATTATCTTCATTATGTATCTCACTCCCGTCAATCAGCTCAACTGGTATGAAAAAAATTATTTTTGTGTTTCAGGGTTTATGGCTCGTCGCCTTTGTCCTTCATTGTGATGTTTGATGTGGCGCTTTGAAACTGAAAAAGCAGAAACTGGCAATGATCACCTAGATCATACAAAAATATTCCACTGTTAACTTTCTGTGGATTAGCGTTTGTTATGCAGGCATAAAAATTGTGGCAATTTGCTGTGTAAGACTATTTGGTGCCTTATATAGTTTCGAACCCATATATTCCTAAGACTCGCATTGTTTTCTACTTAAGGATCATTGGAAGCTAAGTCATTATTGATGTCTCCCGTAATACGCAGGACGTTTAGAACACAGGGATGCCAACAGCCTCCATAAATTCTAAGAAGCGACCTTTGTGTCCCATCGGTGCCGGTAAAAAGTGATCACTACTATTTTCCCAAAAAGTAAGCGTCAACATTCAAAATCAGCGTTCATAGTTGAGAAATAATCTAGCAGCTCATAAGAAAACGTATCCCTAAAGTAGACAGCCAACCCTCCGCCCGCCCTTCTTTTGCTTACGACAGAGATGTTCAGATCGGTAGCCCGGGAATTGGGGTTTAGTGTCATCATCTGATAGCCATGTTTCAGTGAACATCACAATGTGAAACTCAACGGACAAAGAATGCAAAAAACAGCAATGTCATCTTCTTTTGGCGAATACTTTTGCAGTTTGCACGCATTGCAGAAAAGATTTCCTACAAAAATCACATGAAACATCCACTGTGTAGTATCTGCATTTGTCGTCTGGGTGCATGATCATGAAGAAAATAACAAAAAGCCATTAGTTCGCGTCAGTCTTTACCGTCGATTTTGCAAGTCTCCTTCATGAATAATATGAATAATGTCGGATCCTTCATCTTTGCGCACAAGCACCCTTGCCTCCGAGGTCCAGGGAAACTTTATTTGGCTGCTTTTTCTTTTGTAGCGTTAGCTACACTGGCCTAGCCAGCCCGTTTCGCGCGGCACATCAAGAGCCGTGCTGCGCATGCGCAAGGATCAGTGATGTCACACGGCTTGCGCACCGGAGCCACCGGAGCCGCACTCTCGCGCACTCCGCTGCCGCCACGCGCGACTCACCGCCGCCGGTCTGCTCGCTATCCAGAGGAGTGACTCGTAGCCGTGGTAGACACTGGCGCCGGCGCGCGTTCGCTCGCTGTGCATTCGCCGTCTGACACTGCGTTGGAGCCGCTGCGCTTCTGACTGGCGTTTGCCAGTGTGGTATAGCCCTTGAGAAGGAGAGCGCAAATGCTTATGCCAGTCGTGTTGACGCTACCAGAAGCTCGGAGTCTGCATCTATGTCAGGAATGGGATTGCTGCCAGAGAACTGCCAAACGTAGCGGTGCCTAAGGGTGAAGCCTGTGCCGTTCAGCTTGACGAAAGTGGTGTGATAATCGAAGCCGTGTATGTGCCACCGAACATTCCGTTAAAGACACTATAGACGTAGTGGCTACGTGTATACCTAGTCGGGCGGCAAGTGAACTGTGTGTGTGGCTGGTGACTTCAATCGTGCTCCAGACTCTCTTTGTGTTCCTTTGAAGGACAAGTTTAACCTCGACTTAGCCAGTCTTCCAACTGCACAGACGACCAATGGGGAAGCACCATTGATCTTGTCTATCAAGACAGACAGACAATCCCAATACTGTGTGTGGGGCCATAGAGACGGCAACGTTACTTCACTGATCACCGAGCCGTCTTTGTGGCAATAGAAGCAACGTGACGTTGAGCAAAAATAAATATACATGTGCGACAATAATACGTATACCGCGTGTTGTCATTGGAGCAGCAGTAAGCATGACAATCAAGCTAATCCTTGACAATCTAGACAACCAGGAAAGCTAAGAATAATCAGCTGAACCTTTGCTAACGCTACGTATATTCTGGCATAGCCGAGCTAAGCCACTGCAACTTTTTTGATCGCATCTGAGAGCAGTGCCTTGTTGTTTCGCGTCAAATGCTCATTCACAAAAAGCGGAGTTTTTTTCTATCAGGGTATCGAGGTGTCAGTCTTCTTTCTGCACTTTGACAGCAGATCACTGCGCTTATTCCGCTTACAAAGCGAACAACTATGTCCTTGGCATTCGATTTAGGAGTGCGCACCGAGTGACACGTGTCTATGTCAACCATGCTATCAATGATTTCCCCTACAGTCACGCCTATTTTGTTTATCATTGAAAGTGGGATGGTCCCATCCGGGACGCCCCTTATCTAAGGGTTGTTGAAGCGCTGTTATTGCTCAAGTTCTTCCACATCTGTGTGTTAAGCCCGCGTTTTCGCCTTTCATACTGTGTTCTGCATGACAATTCCTGCATTTCAACCTCAAGTTCGTGATCTCAGTTGCAATATTTTTTGCCATCATTACATATATTAGTGCAGTAGGTACACTTTCTTAATCTCCCACATTTATTCTGTGAAATCACCCTCGCATCTCAAGTGCTTTGGTCATCTCACGCAAATATTTTGAGTTTCCAGCTTCCTGTTTCGAAGGAGCAACGCCCCCCTTTGCAGTGTTCGTTTCAGAATCTTTTTCCGCCATTGATCATGCAAGCGCAGGCACAGTCTGTATGTCGTGTGCTACCGAATGAAAAGCTTTACGCAGGTCTATGACGATTCCTACAGTTATTAATTAGCGGTTTAAATTGACAATAATTTTGTTCTTTATACCTAGTAAGGCGGATTCTGAACTCTTGTTTTTTCTAACGCAACTTGTTGGTCGACAAAAATGTTGTTAATATATTCAGGAACTTTGTGAAAATTACAGCAGAGACATGCCTATAGTTATTTAAGTCATTTCTTTTACCACCCTTGTAGATCACACTGACTGGGGCTAATTTCATGTTAATAGTAAAAGACCAGAGGTGAGATGACGTTGCAAATATGCGAGAGAGAGAGAGAGAGATATGCGAGAAAGAGAGAGATAACAATTGATATAGAAAGTCATCCTCATCTAGTATGTTCTAGCCAGGTACTCTATAGAGAGCCAAAACGAGTTAAGAAAAATGACGATGGGGAACGCGAAAATGGATGCCTATATACAATAATCACGCAACGCATCGAGAAATTGGTGTCACGTTTGGTCATACAAAAACAGACATTAACGCCGTCAAACTGATAAAACTAAAATGGCACTTGTTAAGATCAAAGAAAAACTCCTCAATAACATTGAGAACAAACTATATAGGTTGTCTTTCTTGGATATTAGAAAAGCTTTCGACTCCATCGAACACACCATTCTATTTAATAAACTGTCATACTACGGAGTTCGCGGAGTGGCCCTAAAACTGATTCAAGATTACTTCACTACGAGACAGCAATACACATTTATATGGGTTTTGTTCCCAGAAGAAAGAAATTGCACTCGGTGTTCCTCAAGGGTCAATTTTGGGTCCACTATTCTTTATTCTACGTAATCGATATTGTAAACCTAACGCTCACTCCAGATATAGTCCTGTATGCTGACGACACAATTGTTTTTCTCAGGTGACAGTCTACGTGCTAGAAATCGCAGCTAATAATTGGTTAGATCAACTTTTAGTTTGGTTATCGCGAAAGCTACAGTTAAACGTCACTAAAACTAAATATGTGGTTTTTAAGTAGAAGTAGGCCTGATGACTGTGCTATTTCTGTCAAGTTCAATAGTTGTGTAATCGAGAGGACTTCAGCTTTTAAATTTTTAGGTGTACTTTTTGATGAGAACCTGAGTTTTACACCTCATGTAACGGAGATTCATTCTAGTATTTGTAGGTCAATAGGCATATTGTTTTTTAGGATTAGATACTTGTTCCTATGTGGTAGAAACGCCGTCTGTATTAGCTTTAATTCAATCCCACCTTAGTTATTGCCTGTTGGTGTGACGGACCACATTCCAATCAAACTTCGATCGGCTGATATGTCTCCAGAAACGAGCAGTTCGCTGTGTTGAAAATCTTGGACCCCGTGATCACACGGCACCTTTTTTCTTGAAACACGGACTTTAAAAATTAATCAACTATACGAACTTAAGCTCGCTATATACATAAGAGGCGAACTCGAGAAAATTCACTAATTTTTTATCAAAACAACCTCTCAAGTTACACCCAATACAATTTCAAGCATGACCATATTAGATTCCATTTGCAGGACCAACTACGTAAAAACAACTAGCAACTTAGTCCCATCCTTCGTAAATGCACACCCTAACACGATCACTATTGCACAAAACTTCAGATCATTAAACTGCTTTAAAGTGCTATGAAAAAATATTTGCTTTCCCTTTCTGATTGACATAGGGCTAATTGGTTTCTTGTGGTTTTATGTATAATTATTTTAACTCGGTTTCATATTGTGCTTGTATATATGTAAAACTTTTTTTCGTATTCATATTACTCTGTTGGACCTAAGCTGTTACTACTTACAAAGTTGTACCATGATTCTGTATTTGATTGCACGTATGTTTGTAATATGCTATGTATGCGTAATCCATGCCATTGATATGTGTATACTATATGTTTTGATATGATACCTTACCGTTGAGCAGTGTATGGGTGACAGGCAGGCACTATGTTCTGCCTTTAACCTTGCCATCCAAGACCTTCATTGTGTCTGAATCAATGCTGAATAAATAAAAAAATAATTCAAAAGCGACGCTCATGAATGAGATGACAGAGGCGATAGCAGGAAGAGGCCCCGGTAGCAGAGGCACACAAAGACAGTCGTTAAATATTCAATGACACACTGGCCGTGAACAGTTCTTGCGACAATAGGAACCGCTAGAAATTGCTAACAAAGTGGAAGCAGTATGTCAAGAAACGAAACAAGATGAAATACAACACGTGCGGCAATTTTCTGGTCAGAAAGGTCAACCTCACCTCAATACAGAGTGATGCGCAGTTCGTACAAAACGGGGAGGAACAGGTTGGGCGACGAGAGGAGCCACGATGACGATAGTCAGGTCATTCCAGGTCAGGTGGAATCCGTACGCATAGTAGTGACCCGTGAAACCAACCAGACCCGTGAGGACAATACTGGTCGCCACCATAGACACGGCTAGGGGCAGAGCCCTCAGGGAACGGCTGCCTAGAAACACTTCGACAGTTCCCGACTGGCCTTTCCGTCGACGCGAGAAGTAGAGACCCATGCCGAGATTGACAGCCATCAGAGCTGAACACAGCGTACTCGATGACCATGGTCATACTGGCTAGTGTAAAAAAGTCCCGTTTGCACTAATGGCGTCACGTTATACGTGCAGGGAAGATGAGAGCGCGTGATAAGCTACGATGCTTCCGCGCAGTGCTTCAGAAATGCTTCGCTCCAAGAATCTTTGGTGGCACTCAGTGGAGCGGCGTGGTTCCTTCACACACAAAGAAAATATTTATGGTTGCATCCGTCTTAGCTACACAATCGCGTTAGCTTTGTAAAATTTGCCCAATCACAGATAGCTGTCTCCACCAGATATAGGGAACCTATATATATAGATAGATATATAGATTTGCTATAGGGAACCTATCTAAATGAGGACGATGTTTTCAGACGATTATTAGAGGTCATATTGCGAATGGGCGTTAGCAAACGGAAGTCTCAACGTTTTTCTGCTGGAGCGTATCATAAATTTAAACTGCTGATATGATTCCCAGCACCCGAACCAACCAGTCCTATAGACATCCGGTAAATGATAACGACGATATAAAGCGTTCAGCAACGTCTTCTGGCGGTTAATTAAGAAAAAAATGTAGTTACAAAGGTAAAGTCAAACAACGAAATATTGAGAACAATCCTACCTCCTGTCTATGCGCCATAAAACACACTCCGATCACAATCTGTACACTCTCCAATGGAAAGTTTGTCTTTCCGTTGTACTTTGACCTCGTTGTCTCTCTGAAAAAAATCCGGCGGTAATGGGGCCTCTATTCACCATGTTTCTAATGTCGGGATAACATCCCGTGGCAAAGTAGCGGATGCCATTCATCTAATTTTCTTATTCTTTGTGTATGGTCCCCCCTCCCACCACCACTATGCACCACACTAGATTATGCAAAACATTTTCTGCCTCCTGTCTGCAATATATTCTCGTTTTACTTTAGTGGTACGGAATGGGGCCTTCAACCGTCACCGCTACATATATGCCGGCGATGTAAAAAGCAGAGACGAGGTAGGCTAAAGGATTTAACAGCTAAATTAACGGAAGAGAACGGAATAAAAATTATCCAAATATAAGTGCCATAACTGTCTCCATGTGGATGCAACGTTGCATGTAGATCCGCACATACGCACACAGTAAAAACTTTATGCATACTTAATGACCCAAAATGGGTTTCTCGTAGGCTAACACCCTCATTATTCGGGAGAAAGATCGAGCTGTTTATAATTAAATCATCGCAATTCATGTTTCATTACATAAGGTAGGAACAAATACCGAAACAAATTCATCAAGTTAGAAGTATAAGACAAACGAGAAAAGAAGTTAATGGCCAATAATCTGTTTTTCTTCATTGACCTTTCGTGGCAACATCACTGGAGATGTGACAGACGACATAAAAACTGCACGAAATCAACTTTCGTAGTTGCCAATGCCAAGCTCTCGTGTGACATATTTCGGTGCGCACAAGGAAGTCAAAATAATTCCCTTTTTTTAAACTACATCTTCCATCATTGCAGGTGTTGTCTGAGCTAGCTGTCGCGTACATTAAAATTTTACTATCTTAAGGGCATAATATCACTGCACAAGAAGCATCTCTTCTTTGGTCTTGAGCTAAACGAATGAATGTGCAACATGCGAGCACGAAGCCATTGCAAAACGTGTGATGTGGGATTGTCCAAGACACGAGGTATTTGGCGAATGCATCGAGCATGGAAACAATTCAGGCAGAGTCCATCTCCGGTTGAATGTTGGCGTTAGTGTGATTAGCATTGAACATTGACACACCGCACTGCAACCGCCGAAACGCGTCAAGTATGAGGCGAGTAGCAGCCTGGCTGCTCTCTCGATCTCCCCACGGGACGCGCTGCGCCCACTAGCGACGCCGCAGTGAAGCCTCCGCACGGAGCGTGTGTGAATATATGTTCGAACAAGATTGTTGAAATATAAATGACACGGGTACCACTCCACCCTGCACCAAGCAATCAAAATAATTTTTTTCTTTTGGCGATTGAAGGTTGGCCAATGCCCATTGACTCATACCCAGTCACCCAAGTTTGCGTCAAAGAGTCAAAGTTTGTGATGAAGAGCTGCACATAGCCGTTACTTAGTGACTAAAGTAGGCGTGAAAAATGTTCATTGAAGAGCGACACATACCTTGAGGCCTATACCTTGTGACACATTCCTTATGGAAAATAACTAGTGGCACATAGCCAGTGACCCAAGTTTATTTATTTATTATTTATTAGAAATACTTTCAAAGCCCGATGGCACTACAGATATATATGAGTGGTTGTTACACATAGTAGTGTGTAGAAAATACAAGTTTAATTAAAAAAGCATATTGTATGGCACCTTTGAAGTTGGTACTGGAAATAGCAGTGACGGAGGAGGGGAGGTCGCTCTATTCAGGGCTGGTTTTCGATATGAAAGAGTGATTATACAGAATGGTTCGACAAGATGGGACACCGACCTTAAATTTTTCATTCATACGCGATGATCTGTAAATCGTTCGAATAAGAAGGCCGCTTCTAACGATTCATTTTAATGATAAACTTTGTTAAAGAGGCACAGGCGAAAACATTCACGGCGTGAAGATAGATCGGGCAGGTATAGTGTGTTGTTTATTGAGAAGACAGCTGGTTGGTGATTTCAGATTGATTCCCATCCAGAGAAGTGCAGGTTTATTGAAGAGTGGCACATACCCAGTTGCACATACCCAGTTGCACATACCCAGAGACTCAAGTTGAGGTGAAAGATTCGAGAAAGAGCGGCGCATATGCACTGACATATACTTAATAACGCAAGTTGGGGTGAAACAGTTTAACTGATGCCATTAAGTGCGCCGTACAGGCAGTTTCACACGCTCAGCAACTCAAGCTGGCCTAAGGCGAATCATTGAAGAGTCTTGACTGATGGCATGTGCCCAGTGGCCCAAGTTGGTGTGAGGATCCTTGAAAAGCGGCGCACACCGAGTAGCACATACACAGTGATCCAAGTCTGCATCGAGGAAGTTAATTTAACAGTTGTACATAAGCAGCAGCATAACTACAGTGACCCATGTTAGTGGCAAAACGGTTGCAGACATAGGTAGATGGATAGACAGATAGATAGGTTGATGGATAGATAAATTGGTAGATAATCCCCAGAAAGTTAGTGCTCCCTAACCCAGGGGGAGCACTAACTTTCGTCTGATAATCCCCAGAAAGTTAGTGGTAGTTAGAGTTCGGATTTCGTGGGGGAGCATGTTAGCCTGTTGTGTCTGACATACTCTTGCGCAACATTTGCTGCCTCCTGTAACGCGTCATTTATCGCACCATCCGAGCCGCTGTTTGTCCAGATGGTAACATCGTCCGCGTATATGGCATGTTTGATGTGTGGTATCCTGTTTAGTTGTTGTGGTAGGTTCATCATGGTGATATTGAAGAGTAGGGGTGAGACGACGACACCTTGTGGTGTGCCTCTTGTCCCTAGAGTAAGCTTTTGACCACGCACTCACCCAGTTGGATGGTTGCCGTTCTTTCTTGAGAAAGTCGGAAATGTAGGCGAAAGTTCTTTCACCTACATTCAGCTGGGATAGGCCATTTAAGATGGCCTGATGGGCTACATTATCAAATGCTTTACAGACGTCCAGGCCCAGTATGGTACGAGTGGCTCTTATTGGGCGTGGATCTAGAATGTCTTGTTGCAGTTGAAGCATAATGTCTTGTGTTGATAGACACGCTCTGAAAGCGATTAGCGTGTCAGGTAGTAGGTGTTCTGTCTCAATGTAATGATTTATCCTGTTTAATATTACATGCTCCATGACCTTGCCTAAGCAGGAGGTGAGAGAAATTGGTCTAAGGTGTCCCAGTTGTAACCTCTTCCCTGGTTTCGGTATGAATAAGACCTTGGCATGTTTCCAGCTAGGTGGAACTTTTCCTTCGGTCCAGTGGGTGTTAAAGAGTTTAGTGATTTCGAGCGATCATCTAAATTTCGGAGCATTTTGTTTGTTACGCTGTCTTCCCCGGCAGCGGCAGTGGTTTTAATCTGGCTGAGGACGGCTCTAACTTCTGCTACGTCTATATCCCTATCTAAAGCTGCATTGCTTTCTCCTTCATATTTAGCTGGAGTGGGTATGTCCTTGCTGGTGTTGAAGTATTTGCTCTGCAGTTCCTGTATTAGGTCATTCTCCTCCCCAGGATAAGAATGAATGAGTTTCTGCATGTTCTTACTTGTGATTGATTTGGTTTGTTCGGGGTCTATTAGATGTGTGAGCAGAAACCAAGAGTTCTTGTTAGCTAATTGACCATTGAGCCGGTCACACATTTGGTGCCAGTATTCTCTGCTCAGTGTTTGCGTGTGTTTCTCGATTTCTTTGTCGATTTGAGCTATCTTGCTATGTAAGGTCTTGTTGTTTTTTGTGACATCCATCTCTTCTGGATACTTTCCCTAGCCTCCCACAAGTGTATAAGTGGTGAGTCAGGGGGTCGGTGATCCTCCTCGATCTCGGCTTCGGTGGTGGCCTTGTCGGCGTCCTCAATTAGGTTGGTTGTCCACTCTTCCAAGTTTGTGATTGCGATGTGTTCCCTCTCGTTTCTAATGTCTCTAAAGATGTCCCGTATGTTTCACTTTGAATTTTCCTTTCTTGATTTTACTGAGTGGAAATGTGGTGGCTATGATGTAGTGATCGCTGCCTGCATTAGTTTCTGTGTTTTCCCATTTGGCGAATTCTATGTTTTTGATGAATGTTAGGTCGGGCGATTTGTTTCGACAGACGCTGTTACCTACTCGGGTGGTGCGTTCTGGGTCTGTGAGAAGAGTTAAACCAAGCTCTAGAGAGGTTGTCCATAGGCTGGTCCCTTTCTTGTCGCAAGACTGAGAGCCTCATGCCAAGTGGTGAGCATTGAAGTCGCCTACTGTACTTAGTGGCGAGCTTCTGGCATGTTTCTGCGCCTCTACAATAAGTCTGGAGGCAACTAGCCCCCGTTCTTTTTGGGGTGATAGGCGTTTAGAATGTATAAGGTTGGGTAAGCTTTCTTTCTGGGGAGGCTTTCTACGAAGTTGTAGGATATATCCTCGATCCCGAGTTCTATCGTGTTTGCGGTGAGGTTTCTGTGTATCATGAGTGCCGTGGAGCGATTACCGCCCTCCGTCATTTTCGCATTGAAGGTTGTGTAGCCAACAAGTTTGGCGCTTACGCCAGTTTCTTGAAGCGCAATAATATCAGGTTTGAGTGTAGAGTGATTGATTCCATATTCGAGATCGCGTCTTTTGGCACGGAACCCTCTGCAGTTCCATTGCCAGATCATAATTTGGTCGCTGGCTATCATGAATGCGCAGGGGTTTCCACACGTGGTCCGTGTGTTCTGATTGGGCCCCCTGCTGGGGATCTTTGATCTAAGCTAGTATCATTAGCCACATCAACTCTAGGAGTTGTATTGTGCAAGATGTCTCTGTTGTTGTTGTGTCAGTGTGCCTATGTTAGTTATCTTGAGCTGATTAATGCCGGACAGCGTGTTGTGATCGCGGCTTCGATTCTGGTGAGGCGAGCCTCAGTAGCTGCCTGAAACTCAGCCTGTTTGGCTTCTAGCTCCTTAAAGCGTGCGTTGATTGCGGTTTCTAGCTTGGCTATTCTGAGTGTCGAGCTTTTTACTTTTTCTCTTTTTTCCTCTGTGGCAGTTTCTGGCGCTGCGCTCGAAGCTTTAAAGGGAAACTGATGAGACATCCACCCAAATGTAGCAATTTGCTACAATGGAAACGCAACCGGTTTCCTCGAAAGAAAGCCTCGCAGTTGAAGAAAAATTCGTCCTGGTCCGGGACTCGAACCCGAGACCACCGCCTTTTCGGGGCAGCCGCTCTACCATCTGAGCTAACCAGGCGGCTAGCAGATGGCAGGGCGAAGTCGAATTTGTCGACAACTCGAAGCAAAGGCAAGTGTTTGATGTTATAGTTCAGCGGAAATCCGCTAGGTGGAGATAAGTAATTAAAGGGAAACTGATGAGACATCCACCCAAATGTAGCAATTTGCTACAATGGAAACCCAACCGGGTTCCTCGAAAGAAAGCCTCGCAGTTGAAACACATGAGTTCAAACACATGAGTTCAAAGGCTGCACTGCAGTTGGCGCTGGCCTCTGCTTGCTTGTACGAGCCCCTCTTCCATTGAGTCCATTGCGCTAAAGCTCGGCTAACTTGATCCGGTTAGTTGGACCATGTAAGGGTGATTATTGATCACGATCATAAGTGCCTGTGTAACACCGTCGCGAAAATGCGTGTCCGTCGCTTTATCGGCACTATCCGACATATCTAGCGTGGCGCGAGGGTCGGCCTATACCTTAGGAAAGTTCAGAATTCATGTCCTTGTGGCCACAGGCTTACAAAAACGAGCATCATTGGTTAGTAAAAACGTTTATTGAGTATCCTGCAGACTGATGACCCGGGCTCAAGTTTCCCAGGCGTTGCCTTGTCGCCACTTCGCGGGCCTGCTGGACGGCCCAGATTTGGTCGGCGAACTTGGAGCTGTGCAGGGCATCGGCCCACCTAGCCGATGTACCCTAATATTTACAACCTTTACACATTCACAGCATCTGAATTTCCTATAATGACAAGGCTATACCCAGATAAACACCACCAAGTTGACGCAAAACGGAAAGGAAGCCGTTCGAAACTTTCAGTAACATCGGGTAAGGCACAACACATGCTTCTGTAACAGGTCATTTATAGGAAACTGAAGGTAATTTCTCTTTCTTCAACGAGACAACTTTTAATAAGGGCGCGCCCGATGTGTTCGATGTTTCCTACACCTCCTGGGCACGGATTACACGGATGTGAAAGGAAAAACCACACACCTTGTTCCCGCCTTGATCCTTGGGTCCTCGCTGTTTACACCAGGGGACACTTGTGTCGGAGGTGACGCTGAGCATTTCGCATACTGTCTGTTGCTAACGCAATAAAATAACATAGTGAAGGTTTCCTAGCTTTTTATTAAATTCGGTCCACAGTACTTGGCCTCTGACACGTTGTAAACAGTCGTTGTATTACACATGAGTTCAAAGGCTGCACTGCAGTTGGCGCTGGCCTCAGCTTGCTTGTACGAGCCCCTCTTCCATTGAGTCCATTGTGCAACCCAAAGTTCGCAATATTTATTTATTTCTCTCAATTCAGCTGCAAACATAAGGATACTGTGAGCAGGAATTCCTTGATCAGTATAATAAGTATAATATAAGTGTCAGTATAATACTACAGATCATTCTGCGGCCTTTACGCTAGACATTTGGCTGAAGCTTCGTGAGTTGTCTCTCAACACGTTGAAGATTATTCTAGGCGATCGATGTTACAAGCAAAAGCAAAGACACAAATGTTGTACACTTCTGAAGTTAAACGAAATAAATACTGCAGAACGGTGCGTTAGATTTCATTTCGCTTGAGTGCAACGCAGCGAAACGAAGACAAAAACCAAGGAGACAACCAAACAAGACAGCAAATCCGCATGATTTTTGGCCAGTCGTCAAGAGTGAGTATGGGCAAATGGTTTTAAGATCATCATCGTGATCATCAGATGCTCGCACATAACCGGTAGAGTTCAATGCGAGCCCTTCAATTTTAGTACATTCCCCTCAAGTTAGGCTGTGCGACTGAGCTTCCCGAGATAAGTTTCCAAAGAAATTTCACACTGGAATACATTTTTTTATCCACTTGTACATCCTGGCTGATGTTTTCCGGTAAATCAGCATCAGATATTTATTGTACGGTTGCTATACTGTTGCATGAGCGCACGATAAGAAACTGTTTAGATCCTGAGCAGAAAATTGGTGTGCAGAGAACCCATTAGTCGTTCTTAATTTTCGTAGCTCATCGGTATAGGCTGAACATAACGTAAAATTAAACTCTGGCACTGGCGCCAACTTCAGGCTATCTCCTTCCCTTTTGTTGTCACCCTCAGTCATTTATATCCTGAACAGTGCACTTCCACTTACCCTATCTACAGAAACGTCGCCACAATATACCACATCTCCTGGGCATGTCGTAATCGGGCTATGCATTCTACCATACCCACAACTACATGTTCCTACTGGGAAACGTTATCAATTTCAAGTCTCGAAACGCAACGATGGGTCATCGGCCGGGCAGAAGACATCTCATAGTTAGTAAGGGTCCTGGGTGAATGGCTCTTCCTACCGAGGACTACCACCTAACCACTTTACAAGAAAAGTTTTCTCTACTCTCACACAGGTGAAAATACGGCACGAATACTTTCACAGGTATGTAAAGGGAATAAATAGAAAGTTCGTGTTATCAAGGAGAAAGGGTGTGGCAGCTTGTTTATTTATTCATGCAGCAAAATTGACGATTTATGGTCACACAGTTTTTCCCAGTATGTCTGCGGATCATGCTACAGAAGAATGATATGGTCCATAGGTGTCATAAAGTGCCACAAACTGGCTCTAAGCAAGAATTTCGGACAGACAAGTATGATCTTGATGTTCCGCGCCACCTTGTGTAGTTAGCTGTTTGGCCGGCGCAGTGCTGTGTCCGATGACAGAAAGCCCTTCTGGTAGCATCTCGGTACTAGTGAACAAACGTGTACAACGGGCCAGCAGGCAAATCCTCCGTTGGCTCCCGAAGCGTGGAATTCTCTCTGAGTCTTAAGAGTACTATTGTTGCGCATAGGGACAAGGATGCAGGAAGGCACATGAAAGACACAGACACGGTGCTAAATTCCAAGAATATGTTTTATTTCCAATTAATATGCCTTACTTATACCTTTTGACTCACGCATCAGGGAACACGTGCATTGGCATAATCACTTATTGAACAGTTAAAAAATTAGCACAAAGGATATTTAACAGACACCACTTGCAGAAAACAGAAAATGCTAACACTTTGATGCTATAAGCTCATGCGCAGAACTTCTAATTCTTTATTTTAAAATGCAGTCGACCGTTTGCTAACGCATGCACCACCATCCTGGCGACCCAGTCTGCTTCTGTAATCAGGCTAGTTCACTCACAGTCGTTTTTGCCGAGAATGTTCGTATTTTAAAAAACGGACTGCAGCCACATTTTATGAAATAAAGACAAAAAGACTATCTAGTGTCATTATTTTTTATTTTGTTACAGTGCTCATGCAGGCTGTCTCACCTATGTGACCTTTTTCCTCAGCTTCGTGGAATGCAATATATAAAGCATGCGCCGGCATTCGCCATACTTCTTACGGTGCTTTTTTCCCATATGGCTTTAGCGACTTTTCCTACATTTGTTTTCCGACAAAGGCTACATAGTTTATTTAGTCTCGAAAAGACCATATTGATGTTTGCTTGATAGGCTATTTTCTTTAGGCTATGCGAAAGACAGTGAATATAAGTGACTACAGCAACCTTTCTCTTGTGAATTTTGGACCTCCTCCCATTGAGCACGGGCCTTCCCGCTGCTGTGTCTGTTTGGGACGACCTTCTGCATCAGACACCTTGGCATGCCTTGGGTAGCCTGCCTCGCGAAGGTATGTTGTCTGCAACCTGATGCTTGCATGCATTAAATGCTGGGAGGACATTTCTGAACTGATGAAGACAGCGTGACGACGATCGTATACCACTACTGTGTGACGACAACGGCGTGTCGGATGATGAAGTTAGAATAATGAAGACGGAATGACCACGAACGCATCGCGGCTACTAGCAGATATCTAGGGGCCAAAGCAGTTAGACAACATGAGCCACTGGGTCGCTGTAGAAGGCGCGATGACAACGGCGTGACACGAGTCGATTGGCGAAGCTGGAGACACGACGAAGGAATGGCAGCGACACTCTCACAACGACGGTGTGACAAAAAATGCATGATGATTGTACGACAGCGATGGCATGACGGCGACAGCATGACGGCGACAGCATGACGATAGTCGGATGAGAAAGCTGGATTGACGATGATGCAACGTCCACGACAGCATCACGGCCACGAGAACGGGCCTAGCGGCCCAGTCTAGCTTAGGCCACTTGGTCGGCTAGAAGGCATGGGAATGACGGCGTTACGAGAGTCGAGTGACGAAGCTACGAATTCCGACGATGAGCACAAAGCTAGCGACCAAAGCTATCAGGCAACTTGGGCCAGTGGGACGGCGTAGAAGGCGTGACCATGACGGCTTGACGAGAATCCTATGAAGAACCTCCAATGACGATCTCACTGGTATCACGACCACAAACAGACCCCTTGCGGCCCAATATGCTATACAACTTGGGCCACTGGTTCGGCCTAGAAAGCGTGACAGCGACGGCACGACGAGAGTCAGATGAGGTAGCTGGAATGAAGACGATGGAGCGTCCACGATGGCATTACAACCACGAGCACACAACTAGTGGACGAAACTAGTAGAGAAATTGGGTTACTGAGTTGACGTAAGAGGATATATCGATAGATAGATAGATAGATAGATAGGTAAATAGGTAGATGGATAGATAGATAGGCTCAAAACATCTCAAGTACGGAAAGAATGGTAATCTCTTTAAAACGACACCATATGGTCTTTAACGACAAAGCCTTCCTAAGTGAGCTACCACCCCCTTTGCGTATCGGTTATGTTTCTGGCGTCTTATCGTGGGCTAACCCTGAGATCTGTAGCCTTAAATTGTGGGCCGATATCGCCAGCTCGTAAGTTCGAATCCTCCTCCATTCCACTACGATTCAGGCATGGAGTGGCGCCTGACACTGGCAAAAAAATCGCCGAGAGCTAGTGGGACTATACTAGTGCAGGTGCAACCAAATTAGGAAGGCCCACTAAGCGTCAACCAAGTCACTCCCTCACCAAAACAGGAATTGGCCTCCCTGGTGCAGTATTCGGCCACTACCTCCCTCATCACTCCTACAATTAACCCATGGCCCTCAGTCCCCAGCGGCTGCGGAGCACCTGACCAAAGGTGGCGGTCATACCTGCGACATGGCAGAGGGTGCTAAGAATCTCTGGATCCGGACAGGCTGCCACTGGAAACTGAACCTGGCAATGTTCAATACGCGCACCCGCTCGAGTGAGGCTAGCTTAGCAGGTCTATTTGAGTAATTATCAGGCATTGCCTGGGATATTATTGGCCTTCGTGAGGTTGGAAAAACTGGTGAGGCTTATACAGTGCTGAATAACGGGCACGTCCTTTGCAACAGAGGTCTTCCAAATAAGAGAGAATTCGGGGTAGGATTTGTAGTCGATAAGTACATAGCGGGCAACATTGATGAATTCTACACCATTAATGACAGGGTAGCAGTCGTCGTAATAAAGCTGAATAGGAGGTATAGAATGAAGGTAGTACAAGCCTACGCCGCAACCTCCAGTCACTATGATTGAGAAATAGAAGTTTTATGAAGACGCTGAATTAGCAATGAGAAGGGTGAAAACTCAGTATAATGTAGTCATGGGTGACTTCAATAAAAAAGTGGGGGAAAAGCATGCTGGTGAGCAAGCAAATCCCAACTACGGCATCGATTCTACGAACGCTAGAGGATAGTTGTTGGTAGAATTCGGGGAAATGAATAGGCTCCGAATAAGGAATACCTTCTTCGGGAAGCGCAGCATCAGGAAGTGGACCTGGAAAAGCCCTAATGAAGAAACAAGGAATGAAATAGATTTCATACTCTCTGCCGATCCAAGCATAGTGCAGGATGTAGAAGTGTTAGGTAAGGTTAAGTGCAGTGACCACAGGTTAGTGAGGTATAGGATTTCTCTCAATTTGAAGAGAGAAAGAGTGCAATTAGTCAAGAATAAACAAGCCAACCTAGACGCAGTAAGGGTAAAAACAGACCAATTCAGGCTGGAGCTCGCTAACAAATATGCAGCTTTAGAACATGAAGATGAAGTCAACATAGGGGTACTGAATGAAACCATAACTAGGCTGATCTCAGAAGCAGCAATTAAAGTAGAAGGTACGGCACCAAGGCAACCAGTAGGTAAGCTCTCCCAAGCAACACGGGACCTAATAAAGAAACTACAGAAAAAACAAAAGTGGCAAACTCGAGATATCAGATAGAATTCGCTGAACTGTCAAAACTGATCAACAAGAAGGAAGTAAGGGATAATCGAAATATATTGTGGAAAAGGTTGAGGAAGCAGTAAAATATGGCCGCAGTATGAAATCAGTGAGAAAAGTACTTGGCTTAGGACAAGTCAAGATGTATGCACTGTAAGATAAGCAGGGTAATACCATCAGCAATTTTGATGGCATAGTAAAAGCAGCGTAAGAATTTTATACTGACCTGTAGAGTAAGCAGAGCAGCCAAGATACTTTCATTCGAAGTAGTGATGAACAGAATACAGAGGCTCCTTCTGTAACTAGCAATTAAGTCAGAAGGGCCTTGCAAGACATGACCAGGGGAAAAGCTGCTGGAGAAGATCGAATAACAGTCCGATTTAATCAAATATGGCGGAGATAGCATGCTTGAAAAGCTTGCGGCCCTTTATATGTTAATGCCTCCCGACTTCAAGTGTACCAGAGAGCTGGAAGAGCGCCAGCATTATACTAATCCATAAGAAGGGAGGACGTTAAAGAATTGAAGAATTAGAGACCGATTAGCTTGCTTTTAGTATTATGTAAAATATTCACCAAGATAAATTCCAATAAAATCAGGGCAACACTTGACTTCAGTCAACCAAGAGAACAGGCTGGCTTCAGGGAGGGATATTCTACGATGGATCATATCCATGTCATCAGTCAGGCAATCGAGAAATCTGCGGAGTACAATCAACCTCTGTATATGGCTTTCCTAGATTATGAAAATGCATTTGATTCAGTAGATATACCAGCAGTCATAGAGGCATTGGGTAATGAAGGAGTACAGGAGGCATACGTGAATACCTTGGTAAGTATCTACAAGGATTCCACAGCTACCTTGATTTTCCACAAGGAAAGTGGAAAGTTGCCTTTCAAGAATGGGGTCAGGCAAGAAGACAATCTCTCCAATGCTATTCACTGCATGCTTAGAAGTATTCAAGCTCTTAGACTGGGAAGGCTTAGGCATGAGGATCAACGGTGAATATCTCAGCAACGTGCGGGTTGCAGATGACATTGCCCTATTCAGCAGCAATGGAGACGAATTACAGCAAATGATTGATGACCTCAACCGAGAAAGTGTAAGAGAGGGGTTGAAAATAATTATTGATACGGAACAGCCGCCGCCACCGTGTGGCTACACTGAGGAGAAGGAAGACAATGGGTTCCCGCTTGCTATAGCGTCGCCACTTTGGCCTCCGTTATCTTCCCTGCAAAAAGATTGTAAATAGCCTTGGGGATCAGTTACACTTAACATTATTTGGTGGAAGTGCCGACGTTCCTTCTACCCGTCATGGAGCTTCGCAGCAGTCGCAACGGCGCCACTGAAACATCGGCTCCTGCTGCCGGCACTTCGTCTACGCAGACGTCTCCGCCTGCAGCTCCGACCTACGTCACCGTTTGCCCCCCTCATGATCCTGGTGTTTTCACCAGAGTCGGCAGTCCTGATGTCGACGACTGGCTCTTCTTATACGAATGTGTCAGCACCAGTCACAAGTGGAATCCGACTGTTATGCAATGCCAACGTTCTTTTCTACCTCGACGGAGCTCCACGGGCATGGTTCCAGACTCACGATGAAGAGATCTCGAGCTGGGATCTCTTCAAAGAGAAACTCCGCTACCTTTTTGGCAATCCGTTTGGTCGCCAACTCAATGCCAAGAAGGCCCTTGCAAGTTGCCACACGTGTTTAGACGTCGACCGAGTCCTACGTGTCGTACATTCTCAACGTCTCGGCCCTTTGTGCCAAGGCTGACCCGAACATGTCGGAGGACGAGAAGGTTAGTCACGTCCTCAAAGGCATTGCCGACGACGCCTTCAATTTATTGGTGTTTACAAACGTCACCAGCATCGATACGATCCTCAAGGAGAGCCGCCATCTCGAGCATGCTAAAAGCCGCCGGGTATGCCAGCACATCACGCGACTTCCCAACACAGCTGCTACGTCATCTTGTGACGACCTCTTCCACCAGCCTTCGCGGTGTGACAACTGAACCCGCATCATTCGTCACGAGGTCGAAGTTGCACAACCGGCGGCCCCTTCATTCCCATCATCTGATCATTCTCCAGCGACGATCGCCTTGATCCAGGCCGTCGTCCGTCAAGAGTTGTCTAACGTCGGCCTGCACTCCGTTCGTTCCGTGCCCTCGGAACCTCTTTCTCACCGCACGTATCCACCCCGCTCTGCTTACTCTTCTTATGGACAGCGCAACCCGTCCGAATGGCGAACCGTGGACGACAAGCCGATCTGTTTTAACTGCCGCCGCATTGGACATATCGCTCGTCACTGCCGCAGCCGCTGGACTTCTCCGACACGCGTTTCTTCTGATTACCACACTCGTCCCTCTAGCGCGTCCTTTTCCTTCACTCCTTCTATGACCGACCTATCATCTGACCCTGCGACACCTCTGACATGACCCCGTTACTCCCGCTGGCCTTCTCCCTCCCGCCGTCAATCTCGTTCGTCCCCGTCACGCCCTGCTGATTCTCCGACCGGAAAACTAGACAGTGCAGCTTCTCGAGGTGAAGCTGCAATGACGACATTGGCACGAAACCCTTGCGTCAACTTACCAACGAACAAGAATCTTTTGGACGTTCTCGTCGACAATGTTCCTGGTTGTGTTTTGATTGACACCGGGGCGCATGTGTCCATTATAAGTGCTGCTCTTCGCCGTCGGCTTAAGAAAGTTCTGACGCCTGCCCCGAAGCGACCTGTACGAGTCGCCGGCGGAGGGACTGTCGCTATTGTTGGCATGTGCTCTGCTCGACTCACCATTGCTGTGAGACACACCGTCGTTGTCTTCATCGTCATCGAGCATTGCCCTCATGAACTCATTCTCTGTCTGGATTTCCTCACCAGTCATTCTGCCCTCATTGACTGTTCGGCCAGTTCACTTCGCTTTGACTTACCTCTTATTGCCGACCCTGTGGTCCCGCCTCCAAAAGATTTGAGCTGCATGGGTTTTATTCGCCTACAGTCTCACGTGTGACACACGTCGACTTGTTTTCCTCACCAGCTGTACCACACGGCACTTACGTGGTCTCACCAATTGCGGCCGTTATACTTACCCATGGTGTTACCATGCCGCACACTGTGCTGACAATTACTGGCAACCACACCTGCCTCCCCTTTGTCAATTTCGCTCTAACCGCGCAAGTCCAGCCTCAAAAGATCTCATTGGCTATAATTACCGCTCTGCAGGATGATGCGGTTGAGATAGCTACAGTTGAAGTTGAAGCTAAAGTTGAAGCTACAGTTGAAGATCACAGTTGAAGATAGCTACAGCTCAGCCCATACCGTAACGCCACCTCACAGCAGTGACGTCGACATTGAGAAGATGGTTTCCTCTGACCTTACACCTGCTCAAGCTAAAGCCCTCCGCCGCGTTCTTGAAGGCTATCGCGACGTCTTTGACTTTGGCAATCGACCCTTAACTTGTACAGATGGGTTTGCACAAGGCTTACCCTACGAACGACGGTCAAGAAAGGGCACGACGCTCCTCCACTCCGCAACGCACAAAGGCGCTACGGCAGGGTTCGTCGACTCTCCGACACGGCGCAGAGAGGGCTCCGGAGTCAGATTGCCAACAAACACGGGTTTATTCACCCAAGATACAGCACAGTGCGACCGTCACGGCGCTTACAGGCCAAGGTTCACCGTTGGACCAATACCGGTCGAGTACGCGCGCTCGCTGTGGTTGGGCTAACCGGGTAGCGGTCCGCCAAGCGCGAGAACGAGGAGTCGCGACAACAAAGGTCTCATGTAACCACCTCGTTGCGACCCTGTGAGCATCTGCCGCGGCGAGGAAGCGCTCAGCGGACGAGAGCTCAGGTGGAGAGGGTGCGCGGGCACCGCCACTCGGGAGGCCAATCAGGGCGCGTCCCGATTGCGTGTTCTCGCGGGGCAAGTCAAATCCCGGGGGGTGGAGAAGCACGGTTTGCGCGGGAAAGTAGCTCCGGCACGCTAGCCGTGTCCGCCATGTTGCCGTTACGGCAGCGGTTCCCGGAGATCGAGCTAAGCAGCACGCGAGCTGGGGGACGAGGCGCGGGAAGGCACCTCGATTCCCACAAGGTCAAACGTCCGTCGTGACCCACCGCATAAATATTGGCGATGCGAACCCTATACACCGACGTCCATATTGTCACTTAGTGCCGTCACTACTACGTGACAATATCGTGTCAGTGCTTTGCAACGAGCTGTTACCCAACAGGAAGTTAAAAAGATGCTTTAAAATGGCATTATCGAGCCTTCCTGTAGTCCCTGGGCTTCTCCCGTCGTACTTGTCAAAAAGAAGGATGGAACGTGGCGCTTGTGTGTAGATTATCGCCACCTGAATAAAATCGCAAAAAAAGGACGTTTACCCTTTGCCACGCATTGATGACGCTCTAGACTGCCTGTGCGGTGCCACCTGTTTTTCTTCTATGAAACTGTAGTCGCTATTTTTAATCGCCCCTAGTAGCAATTGTTCAGTTTAATGCCGAAGCTGGCATAACTAGCAATGTAACGATTAAAAGAGGACACGGGGAACCGTGTACGAGCTCGTCGAAGTCTGACATGTCAGCGGTATAGGAGGAGGAGAAAAACGTTTATTAAGAAAAAAAAACAAAAAAAAAAACAAGCAGGCGTCTTCCTGCTTGTGTTGGGAGGTGCCCTCAGTCCAGGGCTCCTGCGGCTCTTGCTGTCTCGCGGGCCCGCCGCACCAGTTGTTGCTGGTCATGAGGGTCCGAGCTAGTCAGCACGGCCTCCCACTGCTCGGGTGTGGGGTTGGGTATATGCGGGACTACCTGTATTTTGGGGCATGCCCATGTGGTGTGATATAGGGAAGCGTAGGCGTTACAAAGGGGGCATTTCTACGAGTACAGTGCAGGGTGTATTGCGTGTAATCTGCTTAAATGGAGGTATGTGTTGGTTTGTAATTGTCGCCATGCTACTGCGTCTTCGCGTGAGAGGGTCTTGTGTGGGGGTGGGCATTGTCGTCTGTTCAATCTATGGTGTTCTAATATTGCGTTGTATTGTAAAGGTACAGGCTCCATAGATGCGGCCGTATCCCTCTCTTGTGGCGCCCGGGTGGCATGAGCTCGGGCTACAGCGTGCGCACGCTGATTTCCATGGAGGGACTCGTGTCCTGGAGTCCATACTATTTCAACGTCGGGTAATTGAGAGGCTTGTTTGAGGAGTGGGGCGGCGATGGAAGATATTCTGCCTCTGGCATAGCTACGGCAAGCTGCTTGGGAGTCGGTAATAATTGGAACGTGTTCTTTGGTTTGACTAGAGGTGGCTGTCTCCTCCGCTTCGAGGGCGTTGGCAGTGCGGACTGTCATCGAGACCACCTCTTGAAGGTTATGGTCGACAACGCTGACTGCCATGGCTGCTTTTCGGGGGCACTGCTCGGCATCTGTGTATAGTATGGTGGGGAGGTTACCGTACCTTGTTTGAAGAGTCTTTGCGCGAGCTTTGCGACGGCCGGCATGATGTTCCGGGTGCATGCTTCTGGGGATGGCGGCTACCTTGATATGCTCCCAGATGTTGGGGGCCAGATTGATTTTTTGTGGCCTCGGCCCTGTGTTCGGTAGCCTAGGCGCGCTAGGAGCTTCTTGCCTGTTGGTGTGAGGGCTAGGCGTTATCGTTGGATTGTGAGGTGGGCGTCTATGATTTCTCTTACTGTGTTATGGACTCCTAGGGTTTCGAGCTTGAGTGTGGCTGTTGCCGGTGGTAGGCCCGAGCGCTTGCTTGTATGCTTTCCGCAGAAGCATGTCTAGCTGATCTTTCTCTTTGAGAGTGAGGGGAAGGTACGGGGCAGCGTAGGCGATGCGGCTGATTATCAGGGCCTGGACGAGCTGGGTCACGTCGTCTTCTTTCAGGCCGTGTTGTTTGGAGGTGATGCGGCTGACCATTCGCATGACTTGGAAAGTTGTCTGCTTGAGACGTTGGATGGTGTATGCGCCTCCGCCGTCCTGTTGTATATGGAGGCCGAGGATGCGGACGCGATTTACAGTGGGTATTTCTTTGCCGTCGAGGGTGAGTGCAATGTGGGGTACTTCATTGAGTTTTCTACGGGATTTCTGTCGAACGACTAATAGTTCCGACTTCTCGGGGGAGCATCGGAGACCGCTGCTTCTTGCACAATGCTGGACGACGTCCGTCGCTTGTTGGAGTGCGTCTTGCTTTTCTCCTTCAGAACCAGTGGTGGTCCAGATAGTGATATCATCGGCGTATACTGCGTGCCTGATTCCTGGTATTGCGTTGAGTTTATCAGGTAGCTTCATCATAGCAATGTTGAAAAGGGTGGGTGATGGAACGGCACCTTGTGGGGTTCCTTTGTTGAGAGTAGGTAACGTCGGGGTTCTGAGTGAGCCAATGCCTACTGTGGCCGTGCGGTTGGTTAGAAAGGCGCGTACGTAGTTGTAAGTATTACGACCACAGTTGTTAAGACTTAGGTTTGTAAGGATGGTATTGTGAGCCACATTGTCGAAAGCGCCTTTAAGGTCTAGTGCTAAGATCGCTCCGGTGTTGTGTGGTGAAATGTGTTCAAGGACTTGTTCCTTCAGCTGAAGGAGAATGTCGTGGGTAGAAAGGTGGGGCCGGAATTCGAACATCGTTTCGGGCAGCAAGTGGTTGGATTCTAGGTAAGGTTGAAGTCGGTTCAGAATAACGTGCTCCAGAAGCTTACCTAGGCATGAAGTCAGTGAGATTGGTCTAAGATTTTCTAAGCTGGAGGGTTTGCCTGGCTTTGGAATGAGGATGATGTCAGCGTGCTTCCAATCCGCTGGTAGCGTACCCGCCTCCCAATGATGATTAAATAGGTCAGTAAGAGATTGAATGGTGCCGTCATCCAGATTGCGCAGGAGCTTGTTATTTATTTTGTCCCTGCCTGGGGTGGTGTTTCGTGTGAGTGCATGGATTGCTTGTTGCACCTCAGAGATGGTGATCGGCTTGTCCAGGTCGTGGTTGTCGCCTCCGCTGTACGTGGGAGGTTGTCCCTGTGTGGGTTTGAAATCTCCTATGTACCGCACCCTAAACTCTTCCAGGATGTCGTCATCAGAACCCGGATGGTTGTGGAGGAGACGTTGAATTGTTTGCTGGCTGACTGCTTTGCTTTGCGTGGGGTCAAGAACATGGCGTAGTAGCGACCATGTTTTGGCCGTGCTAAGAGTGCCCTGCAACTTATTGCAGTAGTTGTCGCCAATTCTGATGGGTGAGCTCCCCAGCATAAAATTCCGCGGTTGCCGTGAGTTTCGCTATACGTAGTCTCAGTTTCCGGTTATGTTTTTGCCGCTTCCAACTCCTAACAAGGCCTCGACGGGCCTCCCACAAGTGAAGGTGCGGGTCTACTGCCGTAATGTCTGTGGTGAGTGTGATCTGTTTTGAATGTCTGTCTACGTCTTGCTGGAGCTCTCGTACCCACTGTTCGAGATCCGCAATAGCCCTCGAGGAGTCATCCGCTCGCTCGTTGCGAAAAGCTGTCCAATCTGTGAGTGTTATCTTTTTTATCGGGCGGCGCGCATGTGTAACGTACAATGTGGTGGCAAGGATGCAGTGATCACTGCCCAGGGTTTCCTCCGTGTTGTGCCAGGTGGCTTGTTGTATCCATTTAGTGAGGGTGAGGTCAGGGCACGTATCTCTGGAGACGCTGTTTCCTAGACGTGTGGGGTATGCGGGGTCAGTGAGGATGGTGAGACAGTGCTGCTGTATCATATACTGGAGTGCAGTACCTTTTGGTGTGGCTGTCGTGTAGCCCCATGCCTGGTGAGCCGTGTTGAAGTCGCCTACTATAAGTAGGCTGTTGTTTTTGGCTAGGGTAATTGATTTGGTGATCAAGTAGTCGAACTTGGCCTGCTTCTGCTTGGGTGGGCTGTAGATGTTCAGTATGAAAAGGCTCTTTCGGCCTCTTTTGGAGGGGTAGGATCTCAATTAGGTTGTGGTCGACGTCACTACCGTCTACTGTGTGTTGTATTGTAGTGAGCGTTTTAGCGGTAATGATGAGTGCCGTGTGTTTCTGTGCATGCATGAGCCGTTTCCCGTTCCGAAATTGTGTTTTCGTTCTGGCGTGCATACACAATGGAGTTGTGCATTTTGGAGGTATTAATGAACGTGGGCAGCAGTCATAGCAGAAATCGATAGATTATAGAGAAGATGCGATGGAATCATTTTGAACAGGGAAGTACTTACAATTGCATGGCTGGATTTGGCATGTATGAGTGTTCTTGCGCTATATAGTGCCCCAAGTTTTCATTTAGGGATCACTTAGTGCAAACCACAGGCGTGCGCTCTGAGGGGGGGGGGGGGCGCATTGATCCCCCCTATGCCTATGCCTATGACTGAAACAGTGTAGCTGCTTGTACCAGCGTACATGTATGTATTGTTTTTTGCATACTAATGGCAAAAAGGAATTTTGAGCATATGTGCCGCGCTATTGTGTATTGCTCCTAATTGCAGGTGTGCAACGCGGAACTACACATCCTTGTTGTGGACCCCCGGCTCCCTGGTTCGTGCCACGACTCTTGGGTGTGGCAGCATAATCCACTGCGTGCGCGCCTAGCCACACAACTGCAGCCTGGCGAGTATCTACTTGGTAAATATCCGTAATGTGTACTCCTTACTAGGGCAGAGCACTTTGGTTGGTAACAACTTTATTGATAGTCACAGGAATATTTATGTCACAGGAATGGCAAGTTTTCATAACACATTCATAATTTATTTATACAAATTGCAGAGCCCCTAGACAATCACAGGGATGTGTTTGTACAGTGGAAAATACATTAGAGAATTTGTATACATATCAAGTACTCCTCCATGCGGATGGTCAATGTTTCCACATCACAACATCCGACAGATTATGATAATTTAAACACAAACGAAGTAAAGTTATACAAAGAATCCTTTAAAAAGAATGCCACAACCGTGGACTCGGAAACAATTGTACCCTCTTCACTGTGTGAGAGGCTCCAAGGCTGCCACTTATTTACAGTAGTACTCGTGAAGCAGTCTTAAGGCAATGCGGCATGCCCCTTTGTCTGTGAAGAACGGCATTTGCTGCTGCATCCTAGCTATATATAGCATTGTTCTCTGCAATATGCACATTACAAAATGCTTCTTTCCTCGTGAAACATTAGAAATGCGATGCTACAACAGCTTGTATGTTTTCTGTGCATCCTATGATATGCCACTTGCTGTGCATGTAGATGCAGCAGTTATTTTCTACTCAAGTCAATACACTGAACCTCTTTTTGTTTTGCCATACTTTGTGGTTACAGTAATGAGGAATTGGCACAAAGTACTTCTTTCCTAGTGCAACATGAAACATGGCAGCAACTGCAGCCTTTTCTTTAAATATCACATGAAATATAAAATGGAAACATCCCTTGACCGATCATAGTTAGGACAGACTTGATGGAAGCAGTACATATGATAGGCACTCTGTGCTCACCATCAGGAAAAGGTTTGTATAATTTTCATAAAACGCACCAGAATGATTGCAACCGCCGCATCCTGTGGATTCGGGCGCTCGGTGTACATTGGTAGGAACGAGGCAATATGCTTGCTAGCCACCTCTTGTGCTAGGTGTATGAAAACTTCCGTGCAAGCATGAATACGCAGACGCAAGCAAGTAAAGCGTAATGAATGTGGATCCAAACACAAAAAAATAATATAACGCTGAGTGCATGCTGTGACATTACACTCGTCACATCCTGTCCAAATGTGTAGACGTAAATTAACGTAAAAGCACAAAAATACAAAGGTCAACTTTACCACACGCTATGACGACAAGTACATCACAAACCTTGTACGTACAGGACGCTACACGTAGCAAAGCATGTGATAACATTGCAACATCAGCATCACCCAATTCGTTTTCACCACGGCAGATAAAACTTGCAGTTACATTTAAGTGATTCTGCAGGAAGGTATGACTTTGACAGGTACGTCCGTTCCCTTCTCAGTGTTATGAGTCACTGACGAGAAGCATTCATTTCTCGACAGCAATTATAGTGCGATGCTAAAAACAGGTGAATCATAATTGTAGAAAGGTGAGTGCAATTGCCAGGTGTGATGAAACATAAATTACATACCTGAATAATTGGCTCTGCAATCTCGCAACACCCAGAACGTGTCACGCTTTAAACTTATTCTTGCAATGACTCACTTGGAACGAAAACTATAGGAAACCAATCACCGGCGTGCTGCAATGATGACGGCCATTTTCAATTGTGAAACTATGCAACTTGAAGAGTGGCTAGTTTGGTGCTCTGAAAGAAGACCACATTGTAGTTATTGCACCTTAGCCTCACTGTGCCGAAATGAATGTATCACAGTGCAAACACTATGCGGTAATGTTTAATAATGAGTGCAGTAAGCTACAAAACATAGTGAAGGAATATAAATATCACAGTACTAAATCCATACACAGAAATCGACAACTGCTTGTAATAATTCCAGTGTGAATGACTAGGCGTCTTCAAATTGTGTAAATAAAGAAATCACGCTGGCGTTGCAGCTGGATTAGCATAAATAGAAAGAGGAAAATACTGCAATACAAAAATGGGTTCACGCATTACGCCTTTCTTCCAAAAAATCCTCCTGTATTACTCATAAAAAGCAACAATCAAATTTAAGCACTAAACCTCAGAGTGAAGCAACAATAAGTGCCTAAAATAAAAGTGAAGTTATAAAATTCAAAGGACAATAAATGAATAACATAAACTGAACTCATAAAACACAAACCACAATAAATGAATAAAATGAAATTGAAAAGGTGAAAATAAACAATGAATTGTTTGAAATGAAATGAAGTGCCAGGGCGCGCACCTTCTCCAGGATGCCCTCCTGAGCCGCTGCCGTCCTCTCTGCCGCGACAGCGAGGCGGGTGGCGGATTGTTAGATCTTCCGCAGCAAAATGAATAATCATGGTGGAGCTCTTCGCATGAGTTGCTGATTACTCGCAACCAGCTCATAGCTGGAAGCTGCTGTTGTCAAGAATTGCAATGTGCACAACATTTCTCGATCTCCCTCGCTGTAGCCACTATGGTGTCTATCCTCCCAACACATCGCATAGCCTATGGCAATGCCATTAAAAACTACCTCCTTTCCCCAAACCTTCATGCCTCCTATCTACTCCTTCCTCCGAGTGACTGACCGCCGCAACCACCCTTCACGACCAACGATTCCTTGCGGACTTCATCGGCATAGCGCTGAAGCACGCCGCAAGCGACGCCCTGGACTGAGGGCATCGATACATTTTTTTATATCAGAATAAAAAAGTGATTTCTCTCTCTCTCTCTCTGTTGAAGAACCACTGGCTTGAATGCATCCTTTGGCAGTGTCAAGCGTCAATAACTTACCAGGTGCAGTGGCCACCCTTTCCATGCCTGATGCGCCGCGCGGTGGATTCTCTGCCGCTGTAAACACATTACAAGTTTACGAACTGCACAAACATTTGGCGATTATTAAAACAGTCATTCCTCTGATGCTTACGTGTCGCTGTGCACCTCACGCACGCAGCCTCGTCCGTAGCCTGCTGGTAAATGTCATAAGCGTGTCCCTTCGCTACGTGGCTATTCGTTACACTGGCTATGTTACAAAATTTAGTACTACACATCTGCGGACATATTCTGCAATTACTGAGTGCTTAATGATCACATGTATTACCGACCTCGTGCACTTGCCCGAAGGCATTTTATTTCTGTGATGATCAAGTAATCCCATTTTCCCGTAAGCGCAGCCAACTGAGATTCTAGTTGCTGAGACCTACCTGCTTTTCCATTCTCTGCTACGGTATTTTCCTGTTCACCAACAGTGTAGCGTTACGCTAAAGATACTACATACATATAAAAGTCCGGCACCGTTCAGGAACCCAGGATATTACGCCGGCAGTGTGCTTACCTCTTGGTAGGGGAGGTCGGTGACGCCACGGAAGCGGACCGTGCCCGTCAGCTGGAGCACTCGGTGCCGAAGCCGGGTGCTCGACCCCCTCCAGTGCTTCTGAAAATACACACCAATGTTAAAGGAGAAATCACCCAGACCATTCGACGGTCACTCACCTTTGCTCTTGGGCGATAGCGGTAGCGTCGCGGCGGGCCACGTAGACCTGCTGCTTCCTCCACCAGTCCTGCCACTGGTCGACTGTTTTCACAACGGGCCCTTCCGTATTGAGCACGTCGGCCAGCTGCTGCCACAGCCGTCGCCGGTCGGCAAGGGTGAAGCCCGGCCCCAGCTCGCTGGATCTTAAAGCCAGCTGGAGATGCTGCTCCACAAAAGCGAGCACCATCTCCCGCTGGCCGTCGGAAACGCGCGGTCCCTTAACGGGTGCAGAAGCTCACGCGTTTTCCGCCATGGCTTTCCGCAAGCAACGGCTCGACTGAACCAACCACTTCAAAAGTCGCGCCGTTTGAATTTCAATAGTGCTAGAGACATGCATAAAATTATTGCTTGAAATGGGGTAGTGGCTAGCGCCGCCACTAAACGTTTCGCAAAACTGCGACACCACCTAGCGCCATTTCAAGACATTAACCGCAATAATTTGTTCCAGTCGTTCCGCATTCCAAACTGAATCTTTGAAAAGCAACAGTAACATCTTGTGCTACTCAGTCATAATAGTTAAATATTTCTCAACATGTTAGAAACGCTTCTAAATATGTTATAAGGTCCCCATGCAGACGTCAAAAGCATGACGCAGGCTTCCACTTCGCTCACTGGCTGGTTGCTTCCTCTCGTTCTCGCGAACATTGCGGACCGCCTATTTCGTGACGTAAAGAACGGACCGCCTCCGTTCGATTTTGAAACGCGTACAAGATCGCATCCTAGAGCAGTATCATATTGTCACGTCTTTGGCCCGGATTCGCGTCCTGCGCCGAACGATAACGTTTAACAATTGTTAGCCGGTGAAAAGCGGTCACCGGTGCAAGATAAGCAAGTACAGCCGCCCAAATTTTTAACTAGCGTGCGCGAACGGTGAATTTAGGTGCGCCAGCACCTTAAGTTAGGAACAAACTTACAAATGACTATGCTATATTCAAGAACTTTGTGAGCGTAGTCAGATAGCATAGTCATTTGTAAGTTTGCTCCTAATTTAGGGTGCTGGCGCACAAAAAATCACCGCCCGCGCACGCTAGTTAAAGATTTGGGCGGCTGTAAACGTGTGAATATGGAGCACTTGCAGCCATTCTAGCGAGAAAAAAGGAAACAAGTACCAGAGGTAAGTTCATGAACGAGAGAAAATGGAAAAATACTGAAAATAATAGAACAAGGAAGATGTGGAATGTATCAAACAGAATTCACGTAAGAAATAAAGAAAAATAATGCAATAACAAGCCTTGCCGACATAGCAATACCATTAAAGTTAAAAACACATGCGTTCAATAGAATCAGTGCGTAACAATTGTGATAATGGCAGGCCGTTCCAATCTGTTATATTGTGCGGGAAGAAACAAAACCTAAAGACGTTCGGGTGTTATAAGGTGTTGAAGAATCAGCGGGACGATGCCGTGTTCGACGCGCGGTTTAACATAAGCCTGTGGGTGGAGGGACAAAAAGTAGTTTTTAAGCAAAAATACAAAAGAAAGAAATTTCAGTTTTTCGTTTTCCTACGTGGCTGTAGCGTTTGAAATTATGTTGATTCATTCGACTAGTAGGAGAGTCACTTAGTCTATATTTAGGAAAAATAAACGTGACAGCATTGCGTTATATCATCTCTAAAGCGTTGATGTTAGTTTTCTTGCCTCTGTATAACGCGAAATGAAAACACGTATGTAGCTGCGCTCCAATTTCGCATTAGGGAGATTCTTACTCGTCGGAGTTTTTTTTTTTGTTCGACGATATCGTTAAGTGCCATTGAGAACCTGTAAGTAGATTTTTTGAGAACTGCGTGAAGAGTGGGCACTTGACTAGACAAACACAAGCATCCGTAACACGCGCAAGTACTGGCCATACGTGATGCATATACGTTTGGCAATTTCTTCCTTTGCATCAATGTGTCCATTAACTGTTTCATCTGAATAAACATACTCCTCTATATATTCTAGTGCCTAACTACAAACCACAAGCTCTTATTCGTTTGATGGGATACAGATAACTAGTATTGTTTTACACGTATTGATAGTGAAACCAACCCCTAGGCAATATTAATTTAGCTCCCTAATTATTGTAGTCATTCTTCTCTACAGTTTAACAGCAGCATCGTAAGATGCTTAATTTTATTCACCATGTACACTCTAAAAACAGTTGCACCCTTTGGGGTGCATTTTTGCCACACAACAATAACCGTCATCGGTCTTGCTTGCGTTTCCTATCTTGAAAACTCTGTACTTGCTACTTTCCTGTCGAGAACGCTGTGTCACGCTGATAACGCTCTTGCCGTTCCTGACCTAGAAGTGCCGGGCGCACAGCGTTAAAGGAAAGCCACGCAAGTGAAATGAAGATTATTGTTCTGTGGCAAAAATACCCCCCAAAAGGGTGCAACTGTTTTTAGAGTGTACATTTTGTTACGATGGAGTGCATTTATTTAAGGTTGAGTTGATGAAAAGGAGAAAAGAGCTGCCGTGCCGACCACGTGGCGCTACAAAGATAAGCGCGCTTCGTCCTAGCATATCGCTCTGGCGAAACGCTCCTGTAATTGACCCTTTGCAAAAATATTATGCGCGTGCGCGAAAAATGTATTTTGCAACCAAAGCTTCTTATCTGGACGTTATCTGTACCGCAATTTTCTAAAAAAACGGAATGCGTCGTCGTAGATAGGCGCTGACGCGCTTTTTTTTGTCTTTACCTTGAGACAGCATAAGCGACTGACCAGCGGAGAAGAGCGCCTGTTTTATAGGCTACGCTAACGCTATCTCGTGAAACGCAAGTGACTCAGCCCAACTCAGCTGACCGAGAAGCTGTCAAATATCACCGATAGGGAAAGCCCCTTGATTTCCAACCAAATCTTGTAGAGGGCGCGCAGAAGTTCGGGGGGGGGGGGGGGGGCAAGGGAGTGATGTGAACAAGCTGTATCTTCTTAGAACGGTAGCCACGAGGCACGAGACCATCAAACAGATAGGTCACATCACTTTAGCGATCAGGGATGACGAGCGGCCCCGTGTAACGACAGAAACTTCAGACACAGGCCGCGCTTGCGAAGTGGTGTTCAAAGCAATACTGTGTCCCCCTTGTCGCACGACACATCTTTACGCAATGACTGGTAGCTAATCTTTGAGTGATGCGGGGGTGCCAACGTACGCACCTCAGCTATGCCACTCTGCTTCCTCAGCGCGGCAGAGTCTGTGCGTTACAAGACTCCACGTGAAGAGTGAAAGGTAGAATGGTGTCAAGGAAGCTGCGGGGTGGCCTAACATTACCTCTTTTCCTACCCATCGAAGTGGCTGTAACCAGTGGTTTGACGCTTTGCAGTGTTGCAGGCGTCCATGAAAAAATGGCAAGATTTCGTCCCAATTTCTGTGCCTGGAATCTACGTATACATGGAAAGTATGTTGGTGAAAGTTCTGTATGACGAAGTTGGTATGACAACAACAGTGAGGCAACCACTTTATGACCCCGATGGTATGACGATGGCATTATGACGGCGATGGTGTAACGAAGGAAGTCACGGAGCTGGAATAACAAAGGCATCGCGACAATTGGATGGTGACAATGGATTCTTTGGAACGAGCATGACAGCATGAAGATGCGCATATGACAGCGACGCGATGATGGCAATGGCATAACGACAACTGAATGCTGACGGAATGGCTCGAAGGTGGTGGCATGATGACGAATATATGACAACGCATTGACAGCCACACAGTGGAAACGATGACAGCCAAGAATTGATCACAATGGCATGAAAGCGATGAAATGACGACGGAATGATGCCAACGACGGCGTGTTGGATGGAGCTCACGTCCACGCTCACGTGCATCACTTGCCGTCTCGGGCCTACTTAGTTTTTATTATATCGGGTGCTTGTTTGCCCGGAACCGGCCAATCGGGCCGCCCTAATTGGCAACATATCCGGTCTTTGCACAACGTCAGGTACCGTGTGGCTGCCTTAAATCGCACCATATTATTTGTTTGTTTACACTATGCCTGGTACCAGTCAATCAGGCAGCCTTAATTCGCACTATATCCGATGTTTGTTTGCAATGCGTCTGGTACTGGCCAAACGTGTCACCTGGCCAATCGTAGTTCTGGCCAATCGCGCTAACACGCCGTCTCTGTTTCTATAATGTGACGGTGCCAGTAGCAAATAATAAATGAAGTGCCACTCAACGCGTGAAACTTCTAGGATTGCTTGCAGTAATATTTTGAAAGAAAAGCGAGAGAGAAAGACGTTTAATTAGTGAAAACAAAATGTGTATATATAATTAAAGCAACTCCTGTGGCTTTCAGCGTGGTGCCTAGATTAGGTTAATTGTTTCGCTTCTGAATAGGCAGAGCACTATGCTGTCGTATATCGATTAACGATGGGCACGGGTCCTTCTTGGAAAGACCCTTGCCAACCGTAAAACAATAAAAAAGGACAGCGATCCGTAATTTTTAATGCTTGAATAATGCGCTCAGTGAGAATACTCTAATTACAGCTGTAGCGTATTTTCTGCTGTAGTGGATGCACCATGCATTGGACTAGCTTTTGAAGTTTTGTGGAGTACAACTGCTTAAAGGGTACTTACATTTGCTGTCCGCTCTCTTGGAGACCCCTATCCTCCCAGGCCTAGCGGAGAGGACTTTTACAACAGTACAGTTAACTTCTGTATATAAAAATCTCCAATGTGGCGGGGGCAATGAGTAACCATAAAAACCTGTGAAAAACACAAATACACCAAACAATACTTCATTTATTTCACTGTTCCATGATTGATGCCGACACAATTCTAGTATTTTTCCGCGTTGCCTCTGCAGCTTTGAAAGTGGCAATTGTGGCGTACAGATGTGCCTTTGGTAGGTGCACGCGACTGGGCTCCTTCAGCAGAGAGGTCAACGCAGGCGAGATAAAAATAATCCTACATCACATTAGGCTTAATGATGGCTAGCCTGCAAACTCTCCGTCGCTATCGCTTCCCGATAAAGAACTGCCTCATATGGGTCGCCATTTTGTAGCGATGCCATGCGACTTATCCCATACTAGTCTTATCATCCACCGCTCACGGCCGGGTGATCCCGTTGATAACGCCAGCGGACCGCAGATCTGACTACTGACAAAGCGCAATAAGCGCGAAAAGGCATTATTACGGGAAAGGCATCGCAACAAAATACCGGCCCTGTATTGACACACGTTTATATTTCTCGGGTGGCCTTTTTTCACCGCCTAACAAATGTTCAACGTCATTGCTCAGCGGAGTAAGCGCCTATATGTATCGGAAGCTTCTCGAACGTTATCGATGCTTCTATCCGTTGTCTGTTGTTAAGGGACCTTGCGTAATCTGATTTTGTGCGAAACGCGAATTGCGCGGGCACCAGCGATTACTCTGAAACTTTCGACGACTCATTTATAAAAGCCGACGCATTTGACCTGCTGATAAGATTTTCGACGATCGTCGACTGTGTTCGCAGCTGTTGTGCTTTGAGTGTCACTGGCTTTAGGGGCACAAGTTCGAGAAATATAGAGTTTCATCATTCACAGTCATGGTACTGTGTTCTCCACCGTCACTACAACTCAAGTATGTTACTAAAGTCGCTGTATAGAATTGTATTGAACTGTTTTCTTCTATAGAATTGACATGTGTCACATACGAGATATGTATCTGGTTTGTATTCTTTCAGAATTGACTAGTGCATCATCTTCTCGTTTCGTAACTGTTTACTTGGGAATTCTGCGATCTCCAGGTTTGTTTGTCTGTGGTTTCTGTGTTCCGCTCTTTGTATTGAAAATAACTGAAAGTGCTAGGAGTCGATTTCAGAACACTACTTAATGCTTGTTTGCTAATTTTGCCCGATGTTCTGCGTTAGTGTTTATTTCGATACTAATAGATTGCATTTGCCACCGCTAATATTAGGAACATGGTCGACTAGTAGAAAAAATTAGCAGCGCATTCATTCTCTGGGGATGATTGGCGACAGTAATGCGACAGCATTCTCTCTCATGAGAGATCTCTAATAAGTGATTAAAAACGTTATCGATTTTTGTGATGGTGAAATCAACGGCGCAGAGTATTCAATTTTATGATGTAGTCAATTGTACAATGTTTATTTATTAATGCGGAATCTATATATGGCTCATGAGGCAGAAAATCCGTCGTTGTCGACGTTGGCGTCACCATTGATGGTCTGAAAAAGCCCAGTGAGCCAATCGAGGCATTTGATGATGTCAATTAAGGAAAATATGTTAATTATGGTAAAGGTAATTTAGATGCACAGTTTATTACGATATCGTTAATTAAGGCACTCGAACCCACGACTTTTGTTGTTAGTTAAGAAGAAATTAATTAGGGCACATTTATTAGGATACAGTTAATTAAGGCACTTGAGCCCACGAGTTCTGATGGGAGTCCTATCCTTGACCTTTGGTGGGAGTCGAACCCACGGCCTTTGATAATAATTAGGTTGGCAGACACAATTGAGATCAAGTTAATTAAGGCACTCGAACGCTCGACCTTGTAAGAATCGAACCCACGACCTTTGGTGTCAATTAAGGCAAAGTTAAGCCACACTTAAGGTATAGCTGATTAAGATACTCAAGCTCACAACCTTTTTTGGGAAACCAACCCTCGACCATTAGTGTTAATTAAGGCGAAGTTAAATAAAGATCGCTGAAAGAACACAACCATCGCGTGGTGGTCGCAATGCTGTCGCATTCATCCAAGTAGGGATAACTGAGTGTCCCTTGAATTTTACAGCGCAGCTCTTAGACAAACCGTTCCTGCGGCGAGCGTCGTCGTCGTACCTCGTAACCGAGCGAACGAGCACAACAAAAGATGAGAGCAAACGCGGAGCGCAGCTGGCGATGAAAGGCGGCGAGAACGAAGATAGCGCGAGGAGGAAAGCGGAGGTGGCTGTGGCGAAAACGTGAGCAGAAAGCTGCAGTGCCGCGCAAGACGGACCACGATGGCTGCGAGATGGCGCCAGGGTAGCCCGCGTCGTTAGGGCGCCTCGATGCACTAGCTCGCCTCCGCTGGGGCCCGCGCATCGAGGCTCTCTCTGCGTCTTCTGTTCACCAAAGCGGTGCATGAGCGGAGGTGTGTCTGTGACTGCTGCTGGGAATCGCGCCCACGCGTCAGGCACGCGCTGCCTTTCGTGATCTCCCGATTAGTGAGGCAGTCACGCCACACTTCGCTCGTTTGCAACGTGCCGCATGAGACAGATTGTCCGCGTCAGCCAATATATCGCGAAATAAAAACAGTATAGAGCTGCGCTCAAATTCCGCGTTAGGGAGTGTCGTAATCGTCGATTAATTTTTTATGTGCTTTAGTTGCTTTCTACACACATCTTAAGTACACAAATGAACGTAAATTTGAATATTCACAGGCGATATGTAGTTATTTCGATTCCTCGGTGGTAGAGAGAGATATAATTTATTAGAAAGGCAGAGAGGTCGGCCCGAGCGAGCATGATTTGGCCTGTATCTTCACCGGGCGAAGCATGACGGAGAGCACTGCGCGAAGGTGGTTGTCACCATGGAGCCTTCGTCTTTTTCTTCGAGCTCCCGGTATACGGCTTGCGCGAATGTCCACTTTGGTGAATATACACTTGTAAAGGGCGCCGAAGACGCGCTGTCGCTTTCGGTGTTCAAGTTCATGGCGGTAACCACCTTCTTCGTGCGATGCCTTGCTTGCTTTCTTGCTCCTTATTAATTCGTTAGCATCCTTAGGGTACTTCATCGACTTCCAGGGGTCATGTATCTATGTATGGTTCCGTTTACGTCTATTTAATTTTGTATATAAGGATCTAGGTCACGGGGCACTGCGTGGTCGAATTGGTAGTGACTCAGGCTGCTGTGCTGGAGGGACAGGATTGGACACTTAGCGTCGAAACAACTTGAGTCACTGAATTTGTGGCAATGTGTGTATACGTGCCTCTCTTCAGCGAACTTCTTTTATACCGGCATGCATGGGTCACGGTAAATGCGGGCCTGTGTAGGTACTGTTGCTCGAAGATTTTCGGCGCCGACGTGGAGGTCTGGGTAGGTGCCACTCGATGTGCGCTGGTCTTTAAGTATGATATTCCAACTAGCCCCAACGCAAGCCTTTATAATTGCAACTCTAGTAAACCTCTTCGATGCCAACTTGGGTTCCTGGGTATGTGCCAGTAGATGTATGTCGCTCTTCAAAAAGCGTCTTTGACGCCAACCTTAGTAAGTAGGTATGTGTAACTGGGAATGTGCTGCTGTATAGTGACAAAAAGGATTGCTTAAACATCTCCGATGCTGAGCGGAATCGAACCCTCGTCACAAAAGTTCCTCAAAGACAGCTACGCGACGCTTTAGCAGGCTGCGCCACAAATGCACTGGGTATGTTTGCCGCTTTTCGGTGAACCTCACGCCAAGTTGAGCCACTGAGTATGTGCGACTGGGTGTGCGGCAAGTGAGGGAACAATTCTCAGCGTTCGCAGGCACCGACAGGCCACGCTTCTCGTCTCGGAGGCCTTGAGCGGACTTCTGCGCAGCAGAATTAGTTGACACAAAAAGAAACGCGAGAGAGGAGGCCGCATGACGCGTTTCTGAGTGTTCGCATGCACTGGAGCTTTTTGGAGGCCATGCGCAGGCTTCGTGGCAACGGTTCTAGATGGCGTCATGTGTTCTTAGGGAATCCCTGCTTATACGACATGCCTGCTTCATAACTCGTTTACACGGTGGTAATATTTGTGCCGCTTATGGCCAAGAAGCCATGCTTAAACGGAAGAGAGGGAGAGAAAACTTCAAAGAGAATGTCAATCAGGGTAACGTAGAAATTTTCTACATTAAGGAAAGAGAGTTACTTGACAGAGGCTATTCAAACTCGCGATGCTACTGGCTTGCTGAGTCTTCTGCCTCATCGAGCTCCCACAGCCGTTTGCAGCAATGACCAGTTGGTAGTGGTAACCCCGATTGGGTTCAAGGCCTGTACCCTCAGCACGCACAGCTCGTAGATCTAACTATTCGAGCACTGACTACACAGTGACCTAGGTTGGCGAGAAAATGCAGACATAGATAGATAGATAGATAGATAGATAGATAGATAGATAGATAGATAGATAGATAGATAGATAGATAGATAGATAGATATGTCGGAGCTAACACGAGAAAGATCCAGCCCTGACAGCGTTGAGTTTTCGAACTGATATTTTTATTCTCGCTCTGCACCTGCCGCGCGTTCCAATGCCAACTTCGTCTTCCTTGACGGGCGCCGCATGCTGAGGCGCTACAGGGCTCCCCCCGTAGAGCGTGAGCCATAGGAGTCGCCCAGTGAACGTGCTTGGATGTGGAAGTCCAGACTTGAGATGGAAGCTCCGCGGACGCGAGAGCGGCAATGTATGCAGGTTTTAGTCGATCGGCAGCCACGACGTCTTCACGGCCGTTGATGTCCAGCGTGAAAGTTTTAGGTGTACGATGGAGGACGCGAAATGGGCCATCATAGGCCGGTGTGAGTGGTGGCCGTATTTGGTCACGCCGAACGAAAACGTGACTGCAGTCATGCAGATCCTGGCTGACGAAGACAGATTGGGGGTGTCGGTCGGCAGGAATTACAGGAGCAAGGTCGTGAAACGTGGTGCGCAGCTCTCGAATGTACGTAGCGGCATCATGAGTGGAAGGGGGCGACGACGGCTCAAAGAATTCACCTGGAAGACGCAGAGACACGCCATAGACTAGTTCAGCTGACGAGCAGCCGAGATCCGTCTTCAATGCTGATCGGATGCCCAGAAGTACGAAGGGGAGGTGATCAAGCCAACGTTCTCTTGGCTGGTGAGCAGTGAGGGCAGCTTTCAGTTGTCGATGAAGCCGTTCGACCATGCCATTGGCTGAAGGATGGTAGGCAGTCGTGTGGATGTGTCGAATGCCCAAGATGCAAGTGCGGTGAAAAGGGCCGATTGAAATTGACGACCGCGATCAGTGGTGACGACAGAAGGGCATCCAAAGCGTGATACCCAGCCCTTTGTGAAAGCCTTGGCCACTGTCGGTGCTGTAATGTCGGAAACGGGAAACGCTTCCGGCCATCTGGTGAAGCGATCCACACATGTCAGTAGGTAACAGGCCCCTTGTGATGGTGGAAGAGGGCCGACGATGTCGAGATGGACGTGGGAAAACCTTGCGTCGGGAGGCCGAAAGGGGGATGGTGCAGTGACCGTGTGACGGTGAATTTTAACACGCTGGCACTGAAGGCAGGTTCGCGCCCAGCGTCGGACGTCAGCATTGATACTTGGCCAAAGGAAACGAGATGTGACTAGCTTCTGGGTCGCACGAATACCCGGATGGCTCATGTTGTGCAATTGATCAAAAATTGCACGACGAAACGCTTTAGGCACGAAGGGCCGAGGAACACCAGTAGACGTTTCGCACGTTATTAATGAGGTAGAAAATGGAAGTAGGCAGTCCGTGAAAGATAGAGACGTGGATGAAGAGCGAAGACTATGTAGCTCAGGATCGTTGCTCTGGGCAGCTGCTAGCTCTTCCATGTCTAGTGGTGGCTGGGTCGACAAGGCATCGATGCGTGAGAGTGCATCAGCGGCGGCATTTTCCGACCCGTGTACGTGTCTGAGATCCACGGTGAATTCGGAGATAAAGCATAGTTGACGGATCTCCCTTGCAGTGTAATTGCTGTGATTGCGATGGAAGGCAAACGTCAGGGGCTTGTGGTCTGTAACGACGTAAAAGTCCCGGCCCTCCAGTAAATGGCGGAAATGCTTGATCGCGAGGTACACAGCAAGGAGTTCTCGGGCAAATGTACTGTATTTTACTTCCGTTGGTTTGAGTTTTTGCGAGAAGAATCCAAGGGGCTGCCAACCTGTTGCGTGCTGCTCGAGAACAGCGCCAACTGCTACACTCGATGCATCGGTGATGAGACGAATTGGGGCATCAGGAACGGGATGTATGAGCATGGTGGCGTCTGCCAGAGTCTTTTTGGCAGTGGCGAAGGCAGATGCGGCGTCGTCGGTCCATTCCAGTGGCGCAGCCGGGTCTTTTTTTATAGCTAATAGGTCGGTTAAGGGCTTTAGGAAAGTGGCACACTTAGGAAGAAAGCGGCGATGGAAGTTTAGTAGGTCCAGGAATTCTCGGAGTCGTTTCATTGATGTCGGGGGTGGAAAGTCTTGGATAGCCTTCACTTTGCTGGCGAGCGGTTGTATACCCTGTGGAGTGACAAGGTGGCCTAAGAACTCGATTGTAGCGACGCCGAAGACGCACTTATTGGGATTTATGACGAGGCCGTAATCATCCAGACGGTGAAACAGGGTGCGCAGGTGGTATTCATGCTCAGGGCCCGATGAGCTTGCTACCAGGAGGTCATCAAGGTAGGCAAATACGAAATCGAGACCTCGCGTGACCTCGTTGATAGTGCGCTGAAAAGTCTGTGCTGCGTTGCGCAGTCCAAAAGGCATCCTTACATATTCGAACAAGCCAAATGGGGTGATGATGGCCGTCTTCGGAATGTCAGCGGGTTCTACAGGAATCTGATGGTAAGCCTTCACTAAGTCAATCTTAGAGAAGATCGTGCACCCAGCCAAATTTGATGTGAAATCCTGTATGTGAGGAAGTGGGTAGCGGTCTGGTAAGGTGTGGGCATTGAGAGCGCGGTAATCCCCACATGGTCTCCAGTCGCCAGGATCTTTCTTCGGGACCATGTGGAGTGGCGATGCCCAGTTGCTGGAGGAAGGCCGCACAATGCCAAGTTCAAGCATGTGCTCAAACTCACGGCGGGCGATGGTGAGACGTTCTCCAGAAAGTCGACGAGGCCGTGTAAAAACGGGAGGTCCAGTGGTCACAATGTGGTGAGTGACGGAATGCTTCACCGGTGACTCTGGTGTGCGGCTTCGTGAGGTTGGGGAAGTCAGCGAGAATTTTTGCATACGGTGAAGCAGGTGTGAGAGCTCGAAGGCTCGTTGACGAGGAAGTGCAGGGTATACCGTTGATGGATAGGCGCGTGTTGAGATCGATGAGGCGATGAGCATGCATGTCCACAGCAAGGTTGAAAAAACTGAGGAAGTCAGCTCCAAGAACAGCTTGCGAGACGTCAGCGAGGACGAAAATCCAGCGGAACGTACGGCGTAGTCCAAAGTCAAGTGTAAGAGAGCGTTGGCCGTATGTGGGAATGGCGGAGTTGTTGATCGCTTGGAGTGGGCAGGTCTGTTCGTTGCGACGGCGATCTGCACAGGAGGCCGGTATGACGCTAACCTGGGCTCCTGTGTCGACGAGGAAGCAAGCGCCAGTGATCTTATCGGAAACATAGAAAAGGCGGCATGACGTTCTACCAGGACCACTCGCCGCCGTCAGTGGCCGGTCGTCGCATTTCCCGACCATGAGCACGGGCGAGTGCACTTGCGTGCAGAGGCCCCAAATCGGCGGTGGTACCAGCACATGGTCGAGGACGAGTCGTCCCGTGGCGCGTCGGTTGTCTGAAGTCCCGGAGAGCGTGGAGACGTCGAGAAGCGACTGTGGAACTGGAACCTGGATGCCGATCGGCGATGCGCAGGTACGCAGTCATCGAGACGTCTGACAATGGCGTCCAAACGGTTGTCGATGCTCGCGAGCGCGGGGTCTGTAGCGGTGGCCGGTGGCGACGTGGTCATGGCGTTGAGGCTATGTGCCCGCGAGTAGTCTGCCACTCGATCAGCCATTTCAGCGAGCGTGTCTACTGGGACATCTCCTGCAGCGACGAGGACCGGGACCATGCTCTGCGGTAAGCGCTGAAGGAACAACTCACGCAAAAGCTTCTCCTCTTGAGAGGCGGAGGTCCCGCCAATGAGCTGGCGCATGTGTCGCAGGAGCTGGGATGGGCGACGGTCACCGAGCTCTGTGGCCGTGATGAGCTGTTGGAGTCTGCTGTGTTCAGACTCGGACTTGCGGGAAATGATAGCTTCCTTCAACGTGTCGTAGGGATGGCTCGGGTGCGGCGAAGCTAAAATATCTGTGAAGTCTTCGGCTACGTCCGGAGGTAAGGAGGACACCAGATGCCAGTACCTGGTCTGTTGGCTGGTGATTTGCCGTAGACGGAAGTACGCCTCGACCTGCAGTAACCATGTGCAGGGGTTGTTTGGCCAAAATGGTGGCAGGTTGACGTGTTGGATCGCAGCCACCGCAGAACTGTTAGGTCTGGCGTCTTCTTGGGCGTCAGGACCGGTAGGCTGGGTGGAAGAGCCGGCGGTATCCATGCGGGATGGTTGGGGTTGCGTGTTCATTATCGGGTCACCATTAACTGTCGGAGCTAACACGAGAAAGATCCAGCCCTGACAGCGTTGAGTTTTCGAACTGATATTTTTATTCTCGCTCTGCACCTGCCGCGCGTTCCAATGCCAACTTCGTCTTCCTTGACGGGCGCCGCATGCTGGGGCGCTACAGATAGATAGATAGATAGATAGATAGATAGATAGATAGCTAGATAGATAGATAGATAGACTCCGAAAAGTACGTGAAGTAACCCAAGAATGCTAATCGCAATAAAAACTGTGGTGAGTAGGGTCATTCTGCACTGGTACCTAAGAGAGCGCACACCCATGCGGCCGGACTAATGATCGTCATTGAGCATGCAGCTCACATTCAAGCTTCAAGACAAACCAAATGGGGGCGACGAATGTACTTAGTGCGGAGGAGACAGAGGTACGAAAGGAGGGGCGAGCAGAGCAGGAACTTCAATTGTGAGTGTTTTGTGAACGTTGAACGTTCGAGAGAGAAATGAGAGAAGTTTAAAGTCATGCGTTTCCAAGCACCGAGCAGAACAAATTTGGCCTTCATGTATTTGAAAGTCTATATAACCCTCCCGGACCGCAACCGAACTATATTTCGTTTAGAGGCCTTCAGTGGGCGGGCAAAGAAGGGAGAGCAAAAGGGCCTGCTTCACATCCAGTCCCAGGTGATATACAGGGTGTTTCAGCGAACACTTTCAAAATTTATTTAAGGTTGCCTGTGGCAGATATCCCAAGTCTAGTTCATGAGCTGGTCTACTCGAAGAGGGTCAAAAACGCCAATGCATTTTCCCGCAAAGTTCGGGAATTAATATCTCGAGACTGGTGTCATCCTCAGTTTTCATTCCAAGTGGATCCGCCTTGCGAACTCCACGGCTACAATTTGTTACTTGCAATATTTGTCATCAGGTAATTAGTTAAAAACTTAATTAGTGAATTTTTGTTGATTAGTGGATTATGCATTTCAATTTTTTGTGCAAATAGTGCCCGCCTCTTCGATTATACCAGCTCAATAACTAGAATAGGGATATCTGCCACAGGCTACCTTAAATAAATTTTGAAAGGTTTCGCTGAAACACCCTGTATGTGGGTCAGGAGCGCCCGCCTGATGTCGACAAAGGAGCCCACCAACAAATCCTCTAAGGTCCCAGTTATGTGAGAAGTAGAAAGCTTATTTCCCTGAAGGGCTGTGTAGCTTCCGTGGCGGCCCTACAAGAAATTAAATGTGTCAGAAAAGCGACCGTAGCTAGGGCAAATGGGAGACCCTGTCTTGATAAAGATGTTGTGCAGTTTGTTAGGTGACGTCAGAGAAAAGGTTTGGGCATGCCTGACGAAATTTGAGAATCTGCAACGTGAAGCAATAAAGGGTGAGGTGCGTTCTGGTAGACACCGCAGTTTGGGCGCAACCATGGCGGGTGGTTTTATGCCATCTTTATCCCAAACATTGCCCCAGTAGAGATTTTACTCACACCGAAAATGCACTTGGTTTTGTTTAGGGTGCCAGAACCTCGCCAAAACATCTGTCTGCCTCAAGTCATTCTACTCTTTGTAATTACTGAATACAATAATTTCGGCCATTAGCTTCAAAACACAAGGAAGGCCATCACGCGCTGATGTAATACAGAAAATTACCCTCACTGAGTAGAAGTGTCTGTATTGGGTTCTAATGTGGCGAACCTTGTGGAAACGACATATCACATTCGCGTTTCAAGATTACTTAGTCTGGCTAGCGAACGTTGCGTTTGGTCTAGCGTGAGCAGTGCGAAATGTTTTCTCTAGACGGCTTCGTACAGCTGCGGCAGCACAGCGCGTGCTCTAACCCAACCTCAAGCATTCATAACTGTATAATAATAGAATGACCGTCATATGGTTTGCGTACTTTTAGGATGATATACCTGCGCTCTGTTTATCAAGTTCCGTTTCAGCGTGGGCGCAAGCAAGCTTGCTGGTGGGAAAACCAAAAAGGAAAAACAATGTGGCGCATCCCAAGTGTAAAGTCTTGCTTGTGGCACTGGGCCCGTGGAGCCACCTAAGGCTTTGGAAAGTCGAAAGAAAGACACGACTCAGCCCGGAAATGCCCTTGCAGGTACCGTGGAGTGCCTTTGCGTGCGCTGCGCAGGCAAAGTCAAATGACCGAAGCCGAACTACGAGGTGGGAACATGCTATCGTGGCAGGCTTGACCAACTGTTGCCACTGCCTAACTCGTTGGCCGAGTAGCGAACCAGTTGACCGTTACGGAGAGAAAAGAGATGGTGAGTGCGCTGCACTGATGGAGAGGAAGTGGAGAGCAAGGCACTCTATTGAGAACCGTGTGTGGCCGAGCGACAAAGATGAGCCCGCTGCCTTCTTGAGTTGGCGTGTTGAGACGGCTTGTTGTAAATAAGTCCAAGTTCTACCGCAAAGATGAAGCATCGATCGCAATATTGACACAATGATGTGGGGCTTCCGCACCGCAGGACGGCACGCGCAAAGGTTGGCGTCATGAAAGACGATGAAGCGCGTAAGCTGCACGCTCTTCTTCTGGCCCGCCATAAAAGGCAGCTTAAGCACTTCTCAAAAAAAGTGAGCTTTCAACTAATTATTATAGTTTTTCACCCCCCTGATACGAATATCATAGTTTAACAGGCCAGAAGTCACTGCTAGTTGCTTCAATTTAGCAAAAACAAGCCGCAGCGTCTGCGGTATACACGCTGCGGGTCGTTTAACGGGTTCTGATGGCAAAGACGATCGTGACGTCATCTGAGGTATCGGCGAGGAGCGTGATTCGAATAGAGCGCTCACATGACCCCTGTATTGACTTAATCCTCGCACCCGGACTTTCACCACTACGCTTGGCGCCAGGAGGGGGCGAGCTTCACCAAAAATTTAAACCGCGATTGCGGCACTGCTACGCGCTTAATCGAGGAAAATAACTGCAGGAGTTGAATTATTCTCCGTCAGCCTTCGAAACCCCCGTAAATCTTCCAATTCTAAAACCTCTTCAGCTTCCCTTTAAAGAGAAGCGTCTATTTTGCAAGACTCCGTCTTCAATCTACGTTACATTTTTCTGGAGGAGGTGCTGCGTACATGCTACCACTCCAAGCTCGAACCCCGTCTCCAAGCCCAGTACGAAGTCCGGTCGAGCTGACTCCTGTTCGCGTACGGACAAGCCGTCGACTTCAAGGACTGCCACCTGAGCACGAACGCCTCTACCCAACCGAGTCAGAAGAATGAGTACGTCAGTTCCATCTTCTTCCTCAACCTGCACCGACCGAGGTGTCCTTAACCAGCCGCCAATCCCCAAATCCTTCCCTGGGGACACCTTGGAGGATGCTGAGGACTCTCTCGATCACCTTGAGCGTGTCGCAGAATTCAAAGGCTGGACTCCGGAACGTAAGCTACGCAACGCCTACTTTGCCCTCGAGGACTATGCGCGGACATGGTTTGAGAACTGTGAGGCGGCCCTATCAACATGGGACGAATTCCGACGGCAGGTAATCAGCACATATGCCAGCCTCGATCGCAAGGAGTGAGCGGAATCTGCAATTCAGGCGAGAATACAGTGGCCGAAGGAAAGCTGTCGCAATGTTTATTCACTAAAAGATCCAACTTGTTGGCTGGCTCGTCGGGCATTACGCTTACAAGGAATACGACATCCAGGTTGTTTCTCGCTCAAGCCGAAAGCATTTAGACGCAGACGCTCTATCCCGGTCACCTCTACCTTCTGGTCCTGTCCACTCGTCTATGTCCACCAGCGGTGCATTCACCCTCAACATTGCCGAGATGCCATCAGAGCAGCGCAGAACCCGCTGAGGTTGCTCAGTGGCTAAGGCATTGCGCTGCTGAGCACGAGGTCGCGGGATCGAATCCTGGCCGCGGCTGCCGCATTTCGATGGAGGCGAAATGCAAAAGCACCCGTGTGCTTGCGTTGTAGTGCACGTTAAAGAACTCCAGGTGTTAAAAATTATTCCGGAGCGCTCCACTACGGCGTGCCTCATAATCAGAACTGGTTTTGGCACGTAAAAGCTCAGAAAGAAGAAGAAGAGACCCATGGATCGCTTCACTTCTAGACTTCCTGTCAAGCCGGTCGCCAACTCCTATCTCTCGGACGCTCCGTCGCCAAGCCGCGCACTTCATCATTCGGTATAACTTGCTGTACCGCCGCAACTACAACTCCAGCGGCCGCAAGTGCATGGTTGCTTGTTATTCCCCAACACCTCCACACCGACATCTGCGCCACTTTCCACGATGATCCACAATGCGGCCACGCTGGTGTGTTAGAGAAATAGGGAGCTATAACGTAAAATGATTCATACTGTTTTGATTCCAATTTCTGCAATGAGCTTCCACGCTTAGTCAAAACATTTTCAAGCCACTCCCAACTTCGCCTCTCTTCTTCCCAACTTCGACATTTTTGAAGCGGTTATTCATGTAATGCTTCCGCAGGTTGGGCCCCGATCGTGGACACAATAGTGCTTCCAGAGGCAACAAGGCTTTCACTTCTGGCAGGTTGTTTGCTTCCGGCAGAGAAGATAGGATTGCCTTAAGAGCCGCGAAAAGCATTGGCAAAATCAGTTGCGTCACCGATGCGGTGTTATGGTCGCTATTAACTGGCGTTACTTCTGCAGGAGGCGCGTAAGGTCGCTGAGAATGATGTGTGCGGACATGGGAGCTTTCTGGTGTATTACTTTCTGTCTGTTGTCGTATGGGTTTCCGCAGCATTGACGCATAAGACGGGGCGCTTGACTGTGATCCTCTTGATTGGTCTCTTGATTGCACTCTTGGTGGTTCTCTTGATGAATATCTTGTTGGTTCTCTTGGCTGTGGTGGTTTCGGTGCCCGCTGAGGCTGGTGGCCTTGCACTGGATGAACAATCTCAAGGTTTGGGGAGGGTTCATTGCGGCGTGGTTCCCTTCCATGGATAAGTTCATGTCGACGCATTTGTGCCGCAGCCTTGTTCTGTGGGCAGCCTGAATAGGAGGCAGCATTGTTCCCCGTAGAGTTCGCACATTTAGGCTGAAGGAGTGACTTGTACTCCTTGTGGTCGTGATCTTCTGAGCAGATTTTGCATCGACGTGTGCTGCGGCAGCTTTTCGCCTTGTGCCCAAACCGCTGGCAATTATAGCAGCGAAGTGCTGGTCCTAGATATTCCTCGACTGGTTGACTGGTGAAACCTAAGTAAATTCTACCTGGAATCGGGCGATCGTCTCTGAAAGTCAGAATTACCGTGTGAAGCGGATGCGAGTCCAAGTGGTACATCGGTTGTCTGCGACACTTTAACGGTCCAGCTCGATCGTTCATCCCGGTATCACTTCGCCGACGTCCGTACGAGGAAGTCCACAATCTGTCGCATCCTCGAATCTGTTCAACGCAGAAACTTCTTTCCAGTCACTTCTATTGCCCCGGCTAAACACACAAGTTCGCGATTGGGTTTCCTGCTGCTTGCCGTGTGAATGCTTCGAGATCCAGTACCGCCTTCCAAGCCTTTTCTTCCAACGTATGCCCATTTTGACACTGTGCACTTAGGTTTCGTCGGCCCTCTTCTGCATTCGAAGGACTAGTGTTGCATACTCACATGCATCGACCGCTACACGCGATGGCCAAAGGCCACACCCATCTCCGACATCTCTGCGCTCACAAAAGCAGCAGCTTTGTGCCCACATGGAATTGTTTGGTTCGGCTGCCCATCGACGATTGTTGCGATCGGCAGACTTATTATGCCTTTTTCCAAAGCTTCTAAAGCTTCTTGGAACTACGCGACGCCGCACGGCGGCTTACCACCCGCAGTCCAACGGACTTAGACGTTTTCACCACCACCTCAAGGCCTCGCTCATGGCAGATGAATCACCAGAGAAGTGGGTGCTCCAACTGCCTCTCATTTCGTTTGGCATCATAGCCACACTCAAGAGCGACGTGGGTTGCTCCTGTGCTCAGTTAGTCTACGGCACCCAGCTACGACTTCCGGGCAATTTCATCGCAACCGCCAGCATCCATACCATCGTAGTCGCAGCAGAATGGGCATCGCATGAACAAAATAGCAGATGCTTGCATCCTCATGCGCGCGAGTGCTCCGCTCGGTCCGCGCCAGCATCGGCTAGCGTTCGGAAGATGAACACGTAGCCTGAGACATCACTGACGTGTCCTGTCTGATCTCTTCGGAGACCTGTCATGACCTATGGTGCCACCCTGTCGCCCGTCGCCGCACGTTTTGTCGCTACATTGATTTTGAAGCGAAAGCGTCAAGTGGCCCATAGAGCGAAAAATCTGGCGTCTGTAGTCTGTAGCCGCGAAACAGCACCTAAAGTCCCATTAATTGGCTGCGACGCCACGTCACGAATGCGCCTCGACGGAGATCCCATTGGCTGCGATGCCATGTCACGAGCGCGCCTCAATGGAACAGAGCGGGCGATAGGGAACACCTGCTGAAGTCATAGTGAGCCAGGTGTTGCGTGAGGGAGAGGGTATCGCCTTGACGTCGGCCTCGCTGTCGCTCACGGAAGCCGGCACGCGGTCCGTATCTCTCATCCCCACTGGGCTTAGCTGCTGCGCACGCCTGCTGGCCTTGGGGGCCGCTGCTGCTTCCTGGGGTCTCTCGTCGCGCAGGACGTCGTAGACATGCGGTGTTGGCACCGGAGGCTGCTGCTGCTCGCTGGCTCGAGCCGCTGCTACTGCTTGCTGGTTTGTTCGTTCTTTTCTTCTCCCTCTCATTTTCCCCTTTTCTGCCAGCCTTTCTCTCCGCCAGTGCAAAGTACGAGGTTCAACCTAGTTAACCTCCCTGCTGTTCTTTTTCTCCCCCTCTCTCTGACTCCGCGGTCTATGGTTAACCTTCTTTCGTAACCGGTTCATTTCGAAAAATCGGGCGAACTAATCGAAAGTTTGCGCATCCTAATCATGAATGCATTGTTTTGAATAGTCACCATATCCTCATACTTTCCTCAAAAGCCAACCGAAACATAATCAATGCTAATGCGACAATATTATAGGCGGACTTCACCTATTTTGGAGAAATCGCGTTTCTATGACGAAAAATATGGCCTAATTCCGATGAAACTGCAGTCTAAACACATTGTCTCAAAGGGCTAGCTTTAGCGAGGGGTGGATGCGAAGAACTAGCACGTGACGCTTGTGCCCAACGTTACAAAGAGCGGTTTTGTAGCCAGATCAGCTGCTTTTGATGGCCTAATAATTAGAACTTTGGGCTGCTGTGCTGGAAGACAAGACAGATATTCAATTCCAGAAGCGGTCAAACATTTTGTGATAACGTAGTAGGCAGACTTTATCAGCTTTGGACGCCAATAGCAGAAACTGAGATGTGTTGAGCGTCGCGAGTGCGTCACAGTGTGCACGAAATAGTTGTACAAAATACGAGGTATAGTAACTTGAGTTTCATAAATGCTGATTTGCAAATTCATCCGTTACGCACGCGTACAACTGTGGAGACACCACAAAAAATTACACTCTGGGGTATTACGTGCCAAAAAGACGATCATATTATGAGGCACGCCATAATGGGAGACACCGGAATAACTATGATCACCTGGGGTTCTGTAACGTGCACCTTTGACATGTTACAATACACGACAGTTTTTTGCATTTTGCCTCCGCTGAAAGAGACGCCACAATTACCACATGCTAGGTATGCTATTTAATACTAAGAGTGGTGCTAAGGTCAGGTCTGGTTCCTTCTTCCCTTGTTATCGCCGCTATCTATCTTTTCTGTAATGAACTCTTTCCATGTTTGCACAACTAATCACCATCGTCAGGGCATACACAAATGCAGCCCTCTCTTCGAGCATCCGTAATACTTAGCTTGGTTCATGGTGAATCCTCCGGGGCTATGACCAAATTCTTCTGGTCCATGGCGTTTTCAAGTTGACTCGCAAGTTCTGGTTCTCCGGCTCATGTTTATCTCGCCGTAATAATATTTTTTGCTAAATGCACTATCATAATAGAATTCCGCTGCAGATTTAAGATGTATACCAGTCACACGTAGTGTTTATACTCACTTCTATTTATCTTGGATTCTACTGTGTTGTACCGAGAGGTATTTACGGTGCTCAGAAATTTCATGGTGACGTTAGCAATAGGCCTGCGGAGAAAGTAAAATTTTTTTAAGGTTAGCCAAAGATGTATCACCAAGGGGCAGTGTGGATAGGCTTCCAAATGTGGTTTTCTCTCAATTAGATAAAATGCAAAAAGCGGAGGGCATTGATACAGTGAGCTCTGCTTCACGACAACCTGCCAAACTCGTGATCTCTCGGAAAGTGCGTGAGAGTTAGCACCACATATTTGTTCGACTTTACACCATGCACTCACATAATAAGTGTAAAAACACAGGTGCCATAACAGTAATGTTGGGCTAGGGGGTATTGGTTGAAATGCATGTTTTCTAACGCAAAAAAATTACACAGGTTAAATACATAAGCAACAAACGATAGGCTTTTTATTAATAAGTGTACCAGTCAAAGGAGCACCTGATAAGTACATGAGACCCGTGAAACTCCAACTCGCAATTATGCCAAAAGGACCGTTATGACCGCAGCCACCGGCACCTCTGCTTTTCTCCGGGATGCTCATGAGCGATCTGACGTGGCAGATGGGCTCGCACGGCAGCATCGCGGGCATACTCCGCGGTATGTTATACAACAGCAGGTAGGAGCGTGTCAAAAGGCAATGCAGGGTGGTGCCCATACAGGTGGTAAAATGGCGAAAACCGGCGGTGTCGTGACAGGAGGATTTGTACGCGAACGTGACGTATGGCAAAGCGCTGTCTCAGTCCCGATAATCGTCAGACACGTACATCGACATCATATCGGTTAAGGTGCGATTCAGCCTTTCGGTGAGCCCGTTGGTCTGCGGGTGGTACGCAGTAGTGAGCTTGTGCTCAACAGAACAGGAGCTTAGGATGTTATCGACAACTTTCGACAAGAAGTAGCGGCCTCGGTCTATGAGGAGTTGCCGAGGAGCACCATGACGAAGGATGACGTCATGAAGGAGGAAATCGGCGGCGTCAGTGGCACAACTAGTCGGCAAAGCTCGCGTAATGGCAAAACGCGTATGGTAATCAGTCGCAACTGCGATCCATTTGTTCCCTGAAGCAGACGTAGGAAATGTACCGAGTAGGTCGAGACCAACGAGGTAGAATGGCTCCTGGGGTATGTGAATAGGATGTAGAAGGCCTGCAGACAACCCCGAGGGCCGTTTACGTCGCTGACAAAGGTCACACGCAGCAACGTAGCGTCGAACAGATAGGTACAGACCAGGCCAGAAAAACCGGCGCCGCACGCGATCGTATGTGCGGATACGCCAAGATGGCCAGCGGTCGGAGCATCGTGGAGTTCTTGGAGAACAGTAGCACGAAGATGCTTGGGGAGAACAAGCAGATGCTCTGGGTAGTCGGGAGTGGTACTACGACGGTAAAAAATATCGTCCTGAAGCTCAAACCAACGAAGCGATGGGTCGGGCTGACGAGAATGGAGGCGGCCAATTACAGATTGTAACGTGTCGTCACTTTGCTATTCAGGGCGTATGTTGGCCAGATCTGCAATAGCCATGACGAAGTCACCGGAATCACGTTCGGCGGTGTCGGGAGGGTCGACAGGGTGGCGTGATAAACCGTCCGCATCTTGGTGCATCCGGCCAGATTTGTAGAGCACGTCAAATGCGTACTCCTGTAGTCGTAACTCCCCGCGTCCAAGCCTTCCTGTAGGATGCTTCAGCGACGAGAGCCAACGAAGGGCATGGTGGTCCGTGACAACGGAAAACGTTCAGCCGTACAAATAAGGGTAGAATTTTTCCACATCCCAGACCATAGCCAGGCATTCGCGCTCAGTGATCGAATAATTCCGCTCCGACGACGAGAGAAGGCGGCTGGCGTAGGCATTGACACGGTCCTGGTCGTTCTGGCGTTGGGTGAGTACTGCACCTATGCCGTGCGTCGGTGCGAACTTCTGTAAGGGCCCACGGGTCATAATGCGGCAAAATGGGTGGTGAAGTCAGTAAACTCATCACGGTGGTGAATGCGGTAGCTTGTGCATGACCTCAGGAAAAAGAGATGTCCTTCTTGAGTAGGGCAGTAAGCGGCCGGGCAATGTCGGCAAAATTCCTGACAAAGCGGTGGAAGTAGGAACATAAGCCGCTAAAGCTCAGTACATCAATAACTGAGCGAGGAACAGGAAAGTTTCGGACGGCACGCACCTTGTCGGGGTCAGGTTGGACACCGCTAGCACTAACAAGGTGACCGAGAACGGTGATGTGTCGCCGAGCAAAACGACACTTGGAGGAGTCAAGTTGCAGGCCAGCGCGGCGAAACACATCGAGAATGGCCGACAGGCGGGATAGTTGGTCCTCAAAAGTAGGCGAAAAGACAATCACGTCATCTAGATAGCATAAACACGTAGACCACTTATAGCCCCGATGGAGAGAATCCATCATTCGCTCCAACGTTGCGGGGGCATTACACAATCTAAAAGGCATAACCTTGAATTGGTAAAGTCCATCTGGTGTGACGAACGCAGTCTTTTCGCGGTGCATGGCACCAACGGTAATCTGCCAGTATCCGGAGCGTAGGACGATGGAGGAAAAGTATGTGGCGCCGTCTATCCCCTGCCCGACGCCAAGGCGTCCTCGATTCGGGGCAGGCGATAGACGTCCTTGCGTGTGATGTTGTTCAAGTGTCGGTAGTCAACACAAAAGCGCCAGTTACTGTCTTTCTTTTTTACTAGCACCACAGGGAACGCCCATGGACTGGAGGAAGGTTCCATACCGCCTTTTGTGCGCATTTTGTCAACTTCGCCTTGGATCACACGACGTTCGGCGAGGGAGACACGATAGGGACGGCGACGGATAGGGCTCGTGTTCCCTGTGTCGATGCGATGTTGGACAACAGACGTTTGGCTCAGAGAACGATCGTCCAAGTCGAAAATGTCGTGGTAAGACTCCAGGAGGCGGCGAAGGTCAGTACCTTGATCAGTAGGAAGGTCAGCAGGGATCATTCCGACAAAGACATCTGGCGGCGAACTGCTTGGGGTGCAAATGAAGGATGAACTGGAGGGACTGGTGGGATCCAACGCGCAAGTTTCGCAGTCTTCGGCAGCAGTGATGGCGGCGAGTGACATGCCTGCCGGAATCAGTTGAGGAGAGGCGCTGAAGTTTAAAATAAGAATGATACGGTTTACGGTGACAGTAACGAGGGTGTTAGGCATGGCGACGTTCTTGGCGAGCAGAACGTCTGTTACCGGGGATAGCACGTAATTGCCATCAGCGACAGGAGGGCTCGAGACCATGGCGATATACATGGCGGCTTGTGGGGGCATGCGCACATAGTCGAGAGAGCAGAGACGAGCCGAAGACGTGGTTTGGGTATCGGCTAGGTGAGGTAGGTCGAGGTGCAGGAGGCCAGTTGCACAGTCAATTAGGGCAGAATGAGTTGCAAGAAAGTCCAGACCAAGTATAAAGTCGTACGGACATTGCTCGAGAACCGCAAATTAAACAGTAGTTGGGTGACTGGCGATTGTGACGCGGGCGGTGCACATGCCAAGGATTGTGGGAGTTCCTCCATCGGCCACTCTTACAACGTGGGAAACAGCAGGTGTGACCACCTTCTTTCGGTGACGGCGAATACCGGAGCTCAGAACAGAAATATGGACCCCGGTGTTGACAAGTGCAGAAATCGTCACGCCATCAACGTGAACGTGCTACACACAGTGTCGAGTCGGCAGAGTAACTAGATGGTTTTGGGGCAGAGTCGTAGATGCAGCGTTACCTCCAAGCGCTGCATCGTTTAGTTTTCCGGAGTGAAGGAGCCACGGTTGCTCGGCGACGGGGCGCGGCGAGGTGGCGGGGAGCGGGAAGACGGATGGCGGTACGGTTGCGAACGTGACTGGTGACCTCTAGGTGACGATGAGCGGCTGGACCATGTCGTGGCAGCGTCAGGATTGTAGGGGTGTGCCGCAGATAGTGGCTCAAAAGAGCTGCGACCCAGGCGGCGAGCATGGCCAAAGGATGCAGTACGTGGCGGGAACGACCAGTGGCTATTACAGTAGCGAGAAACGTGCCCGACACGGCGGTAGTTAAAGCAGATAGGCTGATCGTCTTCAGTTCACCAATCATCAGGGTTCCGAGATCGTGGAGCGAACCGTCGATACTGAGGGAACGATGTCGGGGCCCCGGACGCGGATTTAGGGCTGACAACGGCACAAGCAGCGTGAACCCCGAGATTCGCGAGTTCGTTTCGCACCATGGCTTGGACGAGTGCAACCGCTGGTGTGCTCGAGTCGCCAGCGTTAGAGCAGGTAAAGAGGCTAGCGGGAGCCATTGCCTCGATTTCGCGGCGGACAATCCTCGTAAATTCGGCCGACGGCGGCGAAAGGTTAGATTGCGGCCGCTCTTCACACGAAGACGTTGCAGCGGTGTTGGGAAGCCGGGCGAATGGCCGTTCAATACGGCGGCTCTTAGCTTGCTCGAAGCGCTGACACTCCTTGATCATGGCATCGACGATAGCACAATTTCTGCACATGAGCAAATTGAATGCGTCGTCCGCTATCCCTTTCAGGACGTGGCCAACCTTGTCAGACTCTGGCATGTTACTGTCAGCTTTACGGCACAGCACCAGCAAATCCTTCATGTACAACAAATATGATTCCGTGGACGTCTGAGCGCGAGTTGACAGTTGTTGCTTCGCAGCAATTTTTTGACTGGATGCCTTCCGAACAGGTCACGGAGCTTTTGTTTGAATCTATCCCAGCTCACAAAGTCGGCCTCGTGATTGTCATACCACAACTTCGCCGTTCCACTAAGATAGAAAACCACACTGGCCAGCATAACTCTCAGGTCCCACTGGTTGGAATCGCTCACCCGTTCGTATAGCGTGAGCCATTCCTCAACGTCGATACCATCGGTGCCGTTGAACGTTCCAGAGTCTCGGGGTTGAACTACTACAATCGGTGTAGTAGTAGCTTATCGGCGCATAAGCAGATTCCGGTTGGTGTGCCATGGTGGTCGCACCGCAGCGCCGACCACTTCGGAGCTCCGTCGTCTGGAGAGAATACCTCGCACCTTCCACCACTGTGTGACGGGGCGTCAAATAGATAACAGAGGGACAGGATTTATATACAGGGACTGTTGACAGAGATAGCCAAGGTGGCTGAACACGCGCAGAATTTCCCGGCGATCGTCGTCTTCTTCCTAATTGCAAGGAGGCGGCCCGTAACAATATGAGACTGCAACAGGCTTGTCCCGGCACCTTTCTGTGTCTTCTTTTCTCCCACCTCGCTTCACTTCTTTTGCATGGACAAAACCCGGATAAACGTAAAGCCCGCCTGAATGTAACAACCTAACGAATATAACGTGATATTTGTGTACAAGATTAGGCCGTCGGAGAAACCCGTCCACAGGCTTTTATAACCACACTTTTGTTACTGACGCTCACATGAGAAAGAGAATAATTCATAACTTATGCTAATTACATTCGTATCACCTACTTGCTCTGGTCAGAGTTTTGTATTTTGGGGAATTCCGCTTTCTAAGTTGGGGTTCAAGTAACTGAATTCTCAATCTGCCGATTCTGATGAGTAAAGAAACTCTCTATTTCTTATAGAATTGTTGCAATTTATGTGGTTCTGCAAAGGAAGGGAATTCACATCGCTAGAACCTGCTTCGAAATACACCCATAAAAAGTAACTGTGTTGCTAATAAAGAACCTGAACCCCTGGACAACTCTTTTTCCAGGATTCCGGTTCCTAAATATGAAGCGAAAATTACGGTTACGGTGGAAAACTCTACCGCTTTCATATTTATTGCCTAGGTCTACGGAACGAATTTGCTCCAAATGTGTAATGAATCCAGTATATTTGTACGGTAACCCACAGGTAGCCGAACGTGCAATCCAAGATTCTGACGTGTGTGGAGGTGTGTACACGCTGGAACGGTTGCACGCGCAGGGCAATAGTGCCTATATATACACACATTTAAAGGGGTCCTGAACCATCCTCGGGCTTTACTGCTACTACTACTACTACTACTACTACTGCTACTTCTGCTACTACTACTACTACTACTACTACTACTAGCTACTACTACTACTACTAGTGCTACTACTACTACTACTACTGCTACTGTTACTGCTACTACTACTACTACTACTACTACTACTACTACTACTAGTAGTGCTGCTGCTGCTGCTGCTGCCGCCGCCGCCACCACCAGCACCACCACCACCACCACCACTAGCCAGCAAGCAGCTAGCAGCTTCTTCTTCCTCTTCGTTTACACCACAGCATTCTTCCAGCGACTTTCGCGTGCTTCAGGAAGTTGTATGTATCAACTTGGTCTTGAACCATTTTAGCATAGAAAACCTTCCAATGAGAGGCTCCAAGACCAGCGAGTGAAAGTTTGTAGCGAACAGCATTTTGTCGTAAAACTTCACATAACATTCGGTGAATTCTTCTACAATCCCGAACTCGTAGTGCACTAAATATTCGGTTAAAGTTTGCCAGGAATACATATGTATATATGGTAATCACGCTTCCGTAGTAGCGTATGCACCCAGAACAACGTTGTTCATGGACACCTGCACCATCAGCATGTTGTGAGGGCACGTACAGGGGGGGGGGGGGGGGGGGGAAGAAAACCTAGCACTGAACCTATTCAAAACAGTAAAAGTCGGTAGGCTATATCAGGGGCAAAGCGGCACAGAGTTACGTGAAACGTCTTGTTCGTGCTGCAGAGGATGTATGGTGACTAAGGTATAGAAATGACCTAACGAAATGCTGAAGTTACTGTTATTTGTTTATTTATTTTATAATACCTCAAAGGTTCCAAATCGGCGACCTTACATGTCACGCATATGAAAGCTTACAAGCTAACCTATGCTACCTCTAGTTGGGTCTTACGGTCTAATTCTGCAACCGTGTTCGCGCCCTATTCGTGGTGGGCCCATTTGTTTCCCTTAGGGTGCTTCGGTACTAGTATACAGAAATGACCACTCAACTGGTGGCACATAAGACTACCCCGCGTTGCTCTAGCGGGCCGCACCCGTAGATGGTTGGGGCTCGTGCGCTTCTGATCCCCGTGGAGAGGGACACGTTCAGCCGTCGTCGATGGGGCTGGGAATCCCTCTGTCTTGCTGCCTTAATCTCTCATGCCATTTGTGGACCCTACGTGTCACATGCAGAGGAGCCATAGCCTAGAAAACGTGAAATTTTTTGCAGCAAACGGCGCAGTTTTTTGCCGTATAACTCCTGATGAGCACTGGTTCGAGATCCATATTGGCATAGCAAGCTCTCTGAAACGTGGCCACGCCTGCCCGGATTGACTAACGTACTGTCGAGCTACGTCTCATTGTGGGCCACGCGCGGGGCTAAATTTAGACCCGATTGCGTCACGCGTTGCGCAACAATAGCGCCATCTACGCTGGCGACATGTGCACGATTGCGCAATGGCTCCTTTCCTCTATACAGCGATATCAAAGTGAAACGCATGGCATTTATTCACGCAATAAAAAGCTTACATGCTTAACTTACGCTACTGATAGTGGGGGCCCTACGCTCTAATCTCGAAATCGATTAAACCGATTTCGAAACCATGGTTAAATGCGTCGGGTGAAAGTTTTTATCCTTCTGTCTTGCTGTCCAAGTCTCCTCACGCCATTTCTGGAGCTACGTGTCGAACGCGAGGATGGCCTAACAAAAGAAACATGACATTTCTGGAACAAATTGCACACTTGCATTTCTTAATTCTCTCGATGAACGCAGGTTTCACATTATTGGATTATACCGGATATATGGGTCAGTGAGCTGTCTCAAGCACAACCATTCCCGCTTCTGATCGGCTAGCGTACTATTGAGCTCTACCTCTGAAAGCCAAGCGAGAGGCTCAATTTAGCTCCGAGTGCATCATATGTGGCGCGACAACGGTGTCCTAGCTCTGTGTGGGCTGCAAAGGCGAGAGCCTTTTCGAAGGAAAGAGCAGGCTTCGTCGTCGGGGACGGACAAGTCTTGATACAATGCGTCAGCTCGTCTTCAGGGTTTCATTTCTTTTTCTCCTTTTTCGTGTCCATGCACCCAATTCCGCGTGCCATGCGCCCTCCTCCAAACATCTTTCTGGTCGGCTTGAATGCGCCGCACAGTGTAGCAGACGACGCTAGCACTATACTTGAAACAGGTGTTTCAACATGGGCGGCACATGCATGATCGAATAATGGTTTCTTCCTCTACGCATGGTACATAAGTTAAGTAATGCACATGGGTACGATGGATGCAATGGTATAAGTGATATTAGTATAACACGATTTCGTTACAAGCGGTTTTTAGCAGGCTACCACCTAGGAGTGCTGCTTGTGCGGTAAGCACGCTTGTGTGAAATTATAACGTGTTACCAAACCAGCATTTCTGCAACCGCAGTTAAATGCGTGTGTATCTTTGTGTTTATTAGGCATGTAACCGCCTCCCTTGATTCAGTTCGTGCATTTTGCCGTGTTAGTAATTAACACCGTAGGTGTTTGCGAAAACATCGGTGTTGTGCCTCTGTAATGGAGCCGATAATATCGGTAATTTCATACTGCTGTTGGAGTTGCATAGTTCTGGAATTTATTATTCAATAAAAAGTCCAATTTTAGAGTAGCAATGGTTGAGATAATTTGAAACGTATACACGCTTTTTACCGATCACTGCAGCGTTACACAAACCGAACAAGCATGATGTTTTTTTTATGCACATTGCCACCAGCCAGCAGTATTACAGTAGTCGCAAACAGACTTCTTTATAGGAAAGAAGAGATAAGCTTGTTTGTATTCCTTGCACGACTCGTTCAGCCTTGAGAGTAACACTAACTTATCCATTATACAAGTGACTAAAATAACAATATGAGATAACCATTACACCTTGTGACACGTTCTCGCAATTACTTTCATTCTGCCTGCAGCCAGCAGCATTGTGGCCATCTTCCTAATATCATTAACGCTTATTAACATGCTACCGCCAGTAGAAAAATATTTTTGAAGGTGTGTTCATCGTTTTACAAACACACTGCCAAACAGTTTATGCTGTTGTCACAAGCACCCACCGCTGACTTTGTCTTGCTTAAATAGCTCCTGCACTTCTCATTGATGGTATGGCTTCATAATAAACGCAGTGCAACGAACGCGACAAGAAAGCAGGGTCAAAATACCAAACCGTCTTTTTCATCGCGTCCTTTGCGGTTTTTTGTATAACGAAGAAAATGCTGCTTAGTGTGGTAAAAACGCTACGTGTATCCTGCACTTATCCTCAGCATAGTATCTACATCAGTTCGCCATTTTACACTTTGCTGATTTGGTCTTCCTTCTTTTTTCGCCATCCTGGACCAATGGTCTTTTGTAGCCTCCTCAGAGCCTGCTTCTTCAAGCGCTCTGTAGTTCCGTAACTTGTGCGCTGTTGATTTCTTAGCCATGGACACCAATGCGGTTATGGTTTGAAACTCACCAGCGTATAAGGCACTGTTATTTGGCCCTTGAATAAATATTTGTTAGTAAAATTTGCCACATAAGAGTCGTAGCATACAAGTATTCAAGTGTTTGTGTGCAAAATCTAACAAGCTTATTTCTCGGTTTACAGCGACGTTTTAGTGTAGCTACCCTTTGTATTACACGAACCTGCTCACTAGGCACCTATACGTAATGTCTTGTTTATTTGTTTTACATCAAAGCCCTTCTCGAAGCTTGTTATCCTTGTCCACACCGTCTAATATATTTGCGGTAGCCTTACTCTTCGAACCTCAATTCCTCTCTCTTCACCGTTCCTTTTCGAGTAGCAGATTTCGCTCTATTGTCGGCATTGTTAGGAATTTTATTGATTGGTTCTAAATGACTGAGCTCATTTTGTACAACATACTTATTATCTACACTCTGTGCCATATTTGCACGCAGTTTCAGCTCTCTCTCACCGTTCCTCTATCTATAAAAGTCAGTTCAAATTATTGGAAAAGTGGCGGTGGATAAGCACTGTAAGAACACGTACGCGATGTATACCATGTGAAACTCAATTTAATTGGTTAATCGCAAGGAGTCGGGAACATGCTACGTAATTTTACAAGTGTTTAGATAAAAACATAAACTAACCCCACCCGGAGTATACCGAGCATGTCACACAGGACACGAGGTTATCCTGGAAATCGTCTAAAAAAATGGGTTTGTTATCGGCTACGTCAGTGAATCACCGAATCTTCACTTAATGAATAGGAAACCGCAAAGCATTCGGACAAGGAAGCAATTGGTGTTTTCCTGTAGCATGTAGTTTCATATTTGTAGCATACTGGCGAATAATATTTGATCATTTGATATTTATTACCAGGGACTCTCAGGAAAGTATTTAATTTTGTGTTTTTTACCATATCAGCCCGTGAGGAAAGAACGAAAAAAAAAACATTATTTGCAACCTTTGACAACTTTCTGTTATAAAAGGGCTAAGAGACTTACCAAACTGTTGAAGAAATATTTCTATAAAAGAACACCTTCGTTAACTCATGCGCCCCGTTTTCGCTGTGCTTAAAAGCAGCTGTTACGCATAATGTTGCATTGAGCCCCGCTGAGGGGTTATAATTCCGTTGTGTCATTTCGAAGTCGAGTGACCGGTTGAAAAACTGAAATAATATAAAATTCAACGTAGAATAAACAAATCTCTCACTAATAATTTAATTTCATGGAGAGACATTTGTTGCTTCGAAGAATTCTGTGTTCACATCTTTCACACTGATGCGCATTGCAGTATGGTATTATACTGCACAAGGTAGTTGAACTAACGATATTTTAAAGGAAATTTCCATCTATCCAGAAGGTTCTATCTACGCAAACTATGCTTGCACAGGGGAATTATTAGCTTTGGCGGACACACGTTTCGCGAATAATTCGAATCATCTAACACATAATTAACAGACATTTCCTAATTAAATTTCTTGCTATCAAGATTGCGGCATATGTTCATATTTGAAACGCTAGGACAATCGTATTCATCATTCCTATTCGACATATTCATCATCACATTGGACACTAAATAAGCTAATTGTGCATTCAGGGTCTCGACGCAACGTCAAACCTGAAAATGCATGGCTTTAGAAAGTGGCGTGCACCCTCAAGCGGCCACTGGTAGGGTGTTATGAGAATCTTGAGGAAACCCACTTTGTCGTCTGCTTAACTTGCCACATGTGGGGTGTGGCTCGTTTAACTAGAGTCAACAGTTGCTTATACCGATTTAGTTTACCAAAGCACAACAGGTTAGAAAAAAAGGAGGATGGTAGTCACTTACAAGAGGTACAAAATTTTTTGTAAGTTCCTTTAGTTCCTCTACAAAAAAATTAATTGAAATTCTGAGGCGTATAGTAAATGCCTTGCCGATTGTGCATACCTAGCTTTATTTAAAATTACCGAGACGTGTTGTAATTGCAAGCTTTTATAGCCGCATTTAAAGGACATTAAAACAATTTAATGCGATTTGCGCACTGAAGGTTGGGTCAAATAACGTTCACAAAGTGGGCTCTTGACTGTACTAAAAGAATAGCAGTAACATTGCAATCTTTTTAAAACAGATTGTTTAACAATGACACCCCCCCCTCACCAGGGCAATTTAGCAACGAAAATTTTTTACCGAAAAACACCGGCTTAAGGTAATAATTGTTTTAATATGCATTAGACAAATTACCATAGATTTAAACCTCTATTTAGCGAAATTCGCGATGCTAATAATTATTTTCATGTCCACATCTTAGCTCCATTGACAACCGTGTATATATATTTTCGTGATTTTACGAAGTAATTTCCTGACATCGTTTCGATTTAACGAAGGTTTCGGCCATTTCAAGTATGTACTTGGCACCTGTCTGGCTAGTAAATCTACAAAAAAAGTTATGCTTGATCCCTCTTTGATGGGAATCGGTCGAACACTAACGTGAAACGTGTCTTCACAGAAGCTGTTTGCTTCGTGAGCTCACGGTCCGCTGCAGCGAAAGGCGAACGATTTGCGGGTCGGCAACCGTGTTGCCGGTTGGTTGGCGCGCGGCGTCCGGGGAGTGGCTTCGGCGGAGGTGCGAGCATTCTGGTGCGGCTCCGTAGGGGCTACGGCAGCCAGTCGAGCTGCGACGCACACAGCTGTGCAGGAGTGGCACAGTTGGCACCCTTTCCCACGAACGCGCGGAGGCTTCGCGCTAGCATGTCGCTCGCAGGAGCAAAGCGAGATTCACCCGACGACGCCGTTGCCTTTTTTTTTTTGAAATTTTGAAAGTTTATTTAACATAAGTAAACTATACAATTACAAAGTACGCACTTTCAGGACCCAAAAAATTTGTTAAAGGGCCCCTAACTATTCTTATAAAGGAAAAGAAAACACTTCTATGGCAGCTCCTATTTTATAAGTACTCAGAAATCACATAAACAAAAGCAGCTGCAATAACTACAAATAAGGAAAAGCAAAAATAAAGAAAATACAGCAGTACAGAAATATTTCACACATAAGTAATGCATTTTCTAACAATTTTCTTCCTCACATCATCCAAAGATATCAGCAGAGGCAAACAAAAAGGGAGGATGTATGCAAGCATGCGCAGTGCTATGCATTGTCAATAAGTGAGTACTTTAATTCTTTAAGAAATGTGTGCAATGTTCTTAGAGTGCTTTGGTTAATATCAAGCCTATTCCAAACTGAGGTGCGTGTAAACTGCAGTGTATAGCGACCGTAATTAGTATTTACCTTAGGTGATAAAAAACGAAAGCGCGATACGTTCCCAACAGTGCGAAGTGAGGGGCGGCGTGAGACTGTTGCCAATGCTAGTTTTTTGGTGCATGACGTAGGCGATGTTGTATGTTGCCAAATCATAAATGTTGAGGATGTTCAGGGTTTTAAATAAATCTTGACTCTTAATATATGGGGTGCTATAATGCGAAGAGCTCTTTTAGGGGCGAAGCACCTTAGGGTCGAGGCTTGTCCGTCCGTCCACGTTGTCCGTGCTCACGGCCAACGTTGGCCGTGCCGTAGCCATAAAAACCAGGAGGGCGGAGGAGGGCGGCGCGGCGCATGCGCACGCGGTCTCCTCCTCGCCAGCTCCTAGCTTACTTCCCGAAGTATATAAGCGTGTTCCAGACCCCACATTCTCTTTCTGCCATGGATGAAAACCAACGTAAGGCGCGGCATGCGGCGGCTCAACGGCAACGCCGACGACGAGTTACTCGGGAGCCGAGGGGGCGGGAAGGGCGGGACCCGGAGTTGAGAGCTCGGGAAGCAGCGGCTCAACGGCAACGCCGACAACAAGGTGCTACCCCGGAGGTGAGAGCTCGGGAAGCGGCGGCTAGAAGCTTTGCCTACCGGAGATCGGAGGCGCCGATGCACGGTTCAAGCATGATTTCCTCGATCGGAGCTTCGGACACAGCTGCAGAGTGTGTGATCGCCTGTGGTTTTATAACGCGTTGACCAAATTCGCCAACATACGAAACGAACAGTCGCGAGCACACGCCATCACAGTGCTGCAGCAACAGTTCTCCGGTGGTGATAACAGTGAGTACGTGGTTTGGTCGACGTGCAAAGATTCCTTGGTAGCTGGCAAGGTACCTGCAATGAGTGCAACGTGCGGTTACTGCTAACCGCCCAAACCAGATCACCTGCCCGCGTTAAACCTCGCAGAAGAACGATTAATCGCTCCGGGGATCCCGTTCATGAGCACCGGGCGTTTAACGGACGGCAACGGGCAATCCGGAATCAAAGGTCAAGTTTTGAACGTCCCGATAGATGTGCAGAAAACTGTGCAATGCCTTCCTAGAAACATACCCGACGACGCAGCCATCGACGTGCACATAAAGCGAAAGCTGATAAGCAAGTCCTCGTACAAGTCCGGGCTAGTCAAGAAACGAAACATTCACGCAAGAACATGGTGGACGAGTTTAAACATCTGGAGCAACACAGATTGCTGACACTGACACAACGGTACCTCACAGCCTTTGAAGATCCCACGACAGGGTTTACCCTGGTCTTGCTAAACGCTCGCTCCCTCAATGCCCACGCAAAATACGTCGAACGAGTCCCATACTAACGAAAGCAGACGTCCTTTGCTTTGCCGAAACATGGAACGCGAGACCACACATCAATGGATTCTTCGCCGTCGTCTGCACAGAAGAAGCAGAGTGTTCGGCGGGTGGTGTTGCCGTGAAATTGCAAGAGACCGCGGTCACCAAGGCGCATCGCAGCCCCCAAAACAGCTCACATGAAGCAAGGCGCAAACAGCACATTACGAATGGCTGCGACGACGAGACAATAAAGCTCATCACTACAGGTCGTATCGTCACTTCTTAAACACAAACCAGCAGTGCACAATGCACATACACGTACGAGCTTCGCAGCGATGAAGCGCGCACCCGCAGCACCTAGGCACACCATACGCCGAGGTGGGCGATCGCGCTCTTTTCATTCTGGCGCGTACTGAACATGTGTCATGCTTAGAATGCGCGTGTATGTGATGGCCTTCGCGTTTGTACTGCTGGTACTGCACACGCGAAATAGGGCTCAACACACACGAAATCGCCAGTTTCATTGCTTCCGACCCTCGCCGACACAACACATTTCCGTCTGTTGCGTTGACGATCGCACGCACTGAAGAGGTCAGGCAGGGTACAGCGGATTGCTGCGTTCGACGACTATCTCTGCGAGTGCTCGATAACTCTTGCAATGATAAAAAAAACACAAAAAACAGACTGCCCCAGCAGCCTAGGCGCCTAGGCTTCGCACTTCGTTTCGATTCGAACCAGCGCCATGTTTGTGCGGTCGCCGCATACATGCCAAGGTCGATCCACATAGGTAGCGAAGCTTCGGGCGAAAAGCAGTTCAGAACCAATTGTCACCGACATCAGCAAGGGTGGTTATGGGAGCAGCGATTGAAGCACGCCTATGTTTGGAGGGAATAAACACTGGGAAAGAGAAAAAGCGTTTTTAAATTAAAGCAAGACGCAGTTAGATTCATTCAACCAAAATAAAATTCCTAATTCATTTTATATACGCATGGCGAGAAAAGATACAACTGTATTTTACTTGATCCTTATCAATATAATGCACTAAAGGCAGTATTCCAGTCGATAGCGGCATTGGACACCAGAATCACAAAGATTGGAGCTGACCAAATTAAATTTGTACACTCAGCCGAGGCTACCCCGGTCAAAGTAAATCCTAAGGTCACGATCGCACAGACGCTGCCATGCCTTAGCAATTCGCAGAAGAAACCTCCAGCGATACTCAACAATGGCGGGACACCATAACAATTTCGTAATTTGGCAATGGGACTGTTGAGGCTTCCAGTCAAAAAGGGCAGCCCTACAGCAGTAAATCAAATCCCAGTCAATCCGACCACAAGTTATTATGCTACAGGAGACGCTGACGGAAATGGTGAGCCTGTCGGGCTACACACCCCACATCACGAAAAGTCCAGATGGCAGAGGTATCTGCACGTTGGTGTCTAACCAGTACACTTCAATCACGCACAATCTACACATGAGACACAGCAAGGTTGAACACTCTCTGATAGAGATCATACCAGGCAGCAAGCTAAGAAACAGCATCTTCATACTCCACATATATAGCTCTCCAAAAGGTAGGCACCATCGCTTCACCAAGTTGTTATCGAAAGCTATTACGATCGCTAGCAATGCGGGTGCACCCATAGTGATAGCGGGGGATTGCAACGCACCCCATCACGCTTGGGGCTACCCTCGCACCACTGCCAAAGGAGCCGAGCTCTGGCAAGTGGCCTCGGATCTATACCTCACTCTGGTAACAGACCCCGCGTTTCCAACCCGCACTGGAGTTCTTGCTCTAGAGATACCCCCCAGACCTCACCTTTGTTGCAACCACGGGAGAGGTCTCGTGGTCTAACTTGGCCGAGGACTTGGGGAGCGACCACTATATTCTAAGTACAACATTACAAATTCAGGGCAAACCCCCTAGAACTTTCAAGTTCACAGACTGGGACCTCTTTCGTAAGATCAGATCTAGGAACACACAAGAAGGATTTCGCCAAGTGGCTATCTCTGCTTGGCGACGACGTCAAGTCGGCCACCAAAACGATCAAGACTGATCTTAAGGTCAGTAAAATGGATAGCAGGCTTGCCCGTCTCCTGGAGGCAAAACGCGCCCTCGTTACCAGGTGGAAAGCACACCGCCTGAATCGCAGACTACGCAAGCGCATAGCAACTCTTAATCGGGACATATCCGTACACTTTCAGCCGCTGGAGGAACAGCATTGGGACGAAATTTGCAACACGGTTGATGGCCAAATGAGAGTGGGGGGGAAATGGAACCTCCTCAAACACCTGCTGCAGGAGACCAAATCCAGATCCACACAGACACGTCTGGTAGACAGAATACTACACTCGGAAAGAAAAGCGAAATCAGACGCGGAAATAATGGAGTCTTTAGCCCGAACATACCTACCTTTGGCTATAGCCCGACCTCCTTCTGGCTACCCGCAATACACGGGATCGCCAGCCCTCGAGATGGACAAGCCCTTCCATGAAGCAGAGGTCCGGAACGCATTAACCAATCTTAACGGGAAATCCGACCCCGGCCCAGACGGCATCACGAACCAGACGCTACGTAATATAGACGACGATTCTGTCACCATCCTCACCAAAGAAATCAATCGTATTTGGGAGTCGGGGGTTTTCCCCGAGCCCTCGAAAATGGCGTCAGTCATTCTCATCCCCAAACCGGGCCGGAGTCCCAGTCTTAACAATTTGAGACCGATTTCTCTCACGTCTTGTATAGGCAAGGTCGCCGAGCACGTCATCAACGATCGCATATCAAAACACATTAAGAAACAAACCTCTTCCCTATCAACATGATAGGTTTCAAACCACACCTATCGACTCAGGACGTCATGAAAATGTTGAAACATCATATTATAGATCAGGAGACAGAGGACGTTAGGGCCATTCTCGGCCTCGATCTAGAGAAGGCCTTTGACAGTGTTTCAGACTCCCACAAACTCGAATCCATCTCTCGCCTCAACCTAGGAACCAACTTTCACAAGTTCGCCAGCTCGTTCCTTAGGGATAGAAGAGCCACTATCAAGCTAGGGGACCTCAAATCTGAGCCCTACGATCTGGGTTCCTTCGGCACTCCTCAGGGCTCAGTCGTCTCCCCGCTGCTGTTTAACATTGCCATGTGCGGGCTTGCTGCCGAGCTCTCAAGCCTGGACGGCATCAAGTACTCCCTTTACGCGGACGATATTACCATATGGAGTGTCGGTGGCTCGGAGGGCTGCGTGGAAAGCTCCCTTCAGGAGGCCGTCGACTGTGTTGAAGTGTACATCAAGGAAATGGGTCTCAAGCTATCGCCGTCAAAGTCCGAACTTCTTTTATATCGGCCCACGAGAAGTGGTCCTAAACCCAAAAACTGGAAACCACTGGCCGACGTCGACATTAGGCTGCACACGGCTGCGGGGAAGCGAATCCCGAGGGTGGATTTCATACGTGTTCTGAGCATGATCATCGAAGCCAACGGACAGAACGGCCGTACGATCGACCGTCCGACTTCCAAGGCGGAAGGGGTCATCCGATTAATCGTTAGGATCTCCAACAATCGGGGTGGTCTTCGCGAGGACAACCTCCTCAGACTGTTCCATGCCTTTTTGATGAGCCACATAAACTATGTCGCATCCATGCACAAGTGGCAACGCCACGAGAGGACTAAATTGAACACTCTCATTCGAAAAAGCATCAAGAGAGTCCTAGGTCTTCCGATGCGCACGAGCACAGAGAAACTGATGGACCTTGGAATCCACAATACGCTTGAAGAAGTCATCGAGGCTCAGCAAACGGCACAGGTTGCCAGGCTTTCAATTACATCAGCAGGGAGAAAGATCCTGATTGACACGGGACACAACCCCCTCACGCTCGAAGTGCAAAACACACATCTCTCTGTTCGCATGAGATCTTGCATCAAGGTCTCTCCCCTTCCACGAAACATGCCCCCACAATACAACGTGGGCAGGCGTGTCGCTCGAGCCTCCTCTCTTTTAGCCCACGCTCACGCCCACTCTCCGCTAGCATGCTTTGTCGATGCCGCCCAGTACGGCGCTTCCGCTCACTTTGCAGTAGTATCCACAGATACTAAGGGTCGGATTCTATCCTCAGCATCGGTTCGAACCTCTTCTTCTCACAAAGCAGAGCAGATGGCCATCGCACTCGCTGTCCTTGATCCGCAAAGAACTGATATTTACACTGACTCTAGATCCGCTGCTAGGGCCTTTGCTTCCGGGACCGTCTGCAAGGAAGTTTTTAGAACTCTCGCTCACAAGGAGCTCACACACCACACCATCACTTGGTTCCCTGCTCATCTTGGCTCGAGGGTCGGGGGCCTTTCCAATGTCAACGAGCTAGCCCACTCCCAGGCGCGAGGTCTCACCTGCCGCGCCGGGACTTGCGCGGCTGAGGCGGAGGAACCAGCCCCCAGCCTTCATTTTAGGGACATTTTGACTACATTCAACGAGGTCACGAAACACTATCAAATGGGCCGTAGGTCCTTCGCACTCCCGCACGAAAAGTTGTCTCGGCCACAGGCAATCTCTCTTCGCATGCTTCAGACGGAGACATACCCCAGCCTCTCCATTTACAGTCACTACTCAGACATTTCAGCACATTGTCCAGACTGTAACGATCGCAGTGATTTCAGACACATGGTCTGGAGGTGCCCCTCTTTACAGGGAAAGCATCGCGATTTCTCTGAAGATGAATTTGATTCCATGATGAAGAGCCCGGTCCTACTACAACTCCAGGCTGTCCAGAAGGCCCACGACGCAGCGGTGAGGCTAGGCCTCCCCGTCCCTACGTGGGAGCGGCCCGCGATCCTCCCCCTATAAAACGGGGGCGGAATCCTTCAGGACATCAATAAAATTATCTATCTATCTATCTATCTATCTATCTATCTATCTATCTATCTATCTATCTATCTATCTATCTATTATCAATAAATACCTTTTTTCAGGACCCACCGTGAGAGCGCCCATGGATAGCGGCGGGCGTTGACGCCGCTATCACTTGCAATGCCATGCAACTCTTGGAGTGCGTGGAAAGGCGCGCTCGTAAAGTTCACCTGTTAGAATACGCCCCCCTCACATGTTGCGTTGTTTTGCATGTCGACGTTTGTCTGAATTAGGTGACGCGGGTAGTTTTATTGTTTCTTAACCTGTGCAGTCAAAAGTAGTGAGTTGCGACCGTTAGATACTTGTTTACTTTAGTTGTTTTCGTGCAACAGCGCTGGCCGACGGGCTTGGCGTCCGACGAAAGGACGAGCACTCTACGCAATCTACGCCCAAAGCGTTCGTCGGCCTCCAAAGAAAGTATATTCTGTGCAGCAATGAGATTTCGACACCCGTACGGCAGATCTTTTCGGGAATCGCTTTTCGCGCTGAAAACTCGGAATGCCCATGAAGTCGAATGGCGGGGCATTTGAATATACAGCTGTAATGGCAGGCCTCCGAAAACAAATTTCGCGCCCATGAGAACAAAATGACGTCACTTCTGTTTTGAACGGATATGACGTCAAAATATTTTTTTCGCCCGAAGTGTTCCCTCCTCACACAGATGGCGCTAAGCCCCATGAACTGTCGATCAGCCGCCGTGTTTTGAACGTATGCGCTTCAATCGAGAGAGAGAGAGAGAGATTCAACTTTTATTGGTGCCAGCAATTTACGAGGGCGGACGCAGCCTACCTCCGCCTAGCAGACGGCCGAGATCCCCTGGGTCTCGGTGGCTGCCTCGGCTAGCTGGGCGGCCCAGACCTGGTCTTGCTGGTCTGAGCTGAGCAGCAAGGTCTCCCACTGCGGCCGGTTTTGAATTTTGCGGCGCTCGAAAGGAGCCGTCTTCGAGCATGCCCATAGAATATGTGGCAGATCCCCCCTAATTTTACATAATTTGCATTTATCGTTGTATTGCGCTGGATAGAATCTGCTGCAGGCCACCGGGTTTGGATACATGTTTGTTTGCAGGATGCGCCAGGCCACCGCCTGTTTCCTGGTTAGCTTGGGATGAGGTGGTGGGTACCGGGCTCTTCCCAGCCGATAGTAATCGGTTATTTGTTTGTAGCTGACCATGCGGTACCCTCTCGTTCCCGGCTGGGCCGGCTCACTTGCTCAGCGAATAAGTCCTCGAGCTACGTTGTGAGCCGCCTCGTTACCGGGGAGAGAGGAGTGTGCGGGTGCCCAAATAATTTGGATCGTACCGCGATGACGGTCGCTCTTACTGTTTAGAATTTTGAGCGCCTCTGGCGAGATGCGTCCTTTCGCGAAATTGTGAACTGCAATTTTTGAGTCGCTTATGGTAACTCTCGCTTTCGTGGAGGCCACCGCTATATCTATGGCGGCTTCCTCCGCAACTTCGGCGTTGTCCGTTCTCACGGTGCCATCGCGAAGGGTTCTCCGTCCGCATTTACCGCTTCTACGGACATGCCTTTGCGTTCTCTGTATTCCGCGGCGTCTACGTAGGCCACGCCCTCTACGTCCAAGGAGGTTATAAAAAAAGTTTTTTTATAACCTCCTTGTCTACGTCATGGTATTTGCGCTCAATGTGGCGCGCCCTTGCCTCTCGTCGCTCCTTGTGGTGCTCCGGGTGCATGTTGTTGGGCAGTGGGGGAATTTTCAATTCCCTCCTCGTCTCTAGTGGAATGTTTAGTTTCGTGCCGTGTTGCGCTTCATAACGAATTTTGAGTTTCTGTAGAATGTGTCGCCCCGTTGGGGTTTATGTGAGTCTTTCGTATTGGGCGGTAGTATGTGCCTCGATTAGTTCGTCAAGCGTGTTGTGTAGCCCCAACCTTAAGAGTTTGTCGTTGGGTGTTGTGACTGGGACGCCAATTGCCTGTTTGAAAGCTCGTCTGATGATGCATTCCATCTGCCATCTGCCATCTGCCACACGAAATGTTAGGTACGATGTCACATAGACGACGCGGCTTCTGACGAAGGCCTGCACTAAACGAATTAGGCTGACCTCCATCATGCCGTAGTGTCTATTGCTAATCCGTTTGATTGGCCTTAGTTTTTGCTGTGCGCTGTTCTCTAGCGCCTTGATGGTACCGAGGTTTCTGCCTTCCGCATGCAACTGGAGTCCTAGGACTTTGATTTGGTCTACGATCGGTATCGGGCCCCCGTTCATCTTAATGTTAACGTTCGGTGCTCCTCCGTATTGCTTCCTGGTCGTAGGGTACACCAGCAGGAGTTCGGACTTTTGAGAAGAGCCACTGAGCCCCTCCTCTGCGGCGTAGCGTTCGACGGCCTCCGTGGCCTGTTGGAGGGTTTCCTCAATTTGGCGTTCGCTGCCGCCTGTCGCCCACAACGTTATGTCGTCGGCGTAGAGGCTGTGGTTGAGGTCGCGGGTCTTCCTGAGGATTTTCGGCAGGCAGATCATGGCAAGGTTGAAAAGAAAGGGGGACAATACCGAGCCTTGCGGCGTTCCCCTACTACCCAGTTCTATGTCACCCGACTTAATTTCTCCTATCGTAATTTGAGCTGTGCGGTTCGAGAGGAAGTCTTGGACGGAGGTGTAGGCCTTGCGGCCTACCCCCAGGTGCCGGAGGTTCCCTAGGACCGCTTTTTGCGTAATATTATCGAAGGCCTTGGTGAGGTCCAGCCCTAAGATGGCTTTTAGTCCCGTTCCTCTGCCCCGCGCGTCGAGCATTTAATGTTTGATTTGGAGCTGGACGTCCTGCGTGGACAGTTTTCGCCTGAACCCGATCATCGTGAGCGGATACAGACCTCTGTCCTCCATGTAGTTGCCTAATCTAGTGAGAACGACGTGCTCCATCAGCTTCCCCACGCACGAGGTTAGAGAGATGGGCCTAAGGTTCTCAATCAGTAATTTCTTCCAGGGTTTGCGGATCGTCACCACGTGCACAGTTTTCCACTGCGGCGGTATTGCGCCCCGTTCCCAGAACGCGTTCATGTACTTTGTTATTGCCGCGATGGATTCGTCATTTAGGTTTCGGAGAATCTTGTTCGTGATGCCATCTGGGCCCGGTGCCGACTTTGTGCGTAGCCTCAGTATTTCGGCCCTTACCTCGGCCTCCGTGATCTCCTCGTCCAATGCGGGGTTTTCCCTGCCCGTGTACGCATTCTGTGGTCTCGCGTAATGCTTCCTATTTATCTGTTCTTTATGTCGCGAATGAGTTCGTCGTCGGTTCCCGCGTAAGCGTGGGTGATCTTGTGTCGTTTTGCTGCCCTCGGGGTCTAAGAGACATCGCAGGAAGTTCCACGTTTTGCACAGTCTGAGCTGGCCCTCCATGCTATTGCACGTAGACTCCCATTGCGGTCGGTCCAAGCGGTTCGCGTGATCTTCAATCTCCCCGTCTAAACGCATTATTCGCCGCTGCAGGGTCCTATTCAGCCTCTGGCACCTCCACCGTCTCTGTAGGCTACTGGGCGCCTCCCACAGGTGGAGGAGTTTGCTGTCGGCTGCTTCGAGCCCTGCTTCCTCGGGAATTTCTCGAGTAGCCTGCTTTACCGCGCCTTGTGTATCTGTTGTGTTCTTTTATCAACGTCCGCAATAATTTCTGCGCAATCGATGACTGCCATTGCGTTGTGTTATTGTGCCTGTCTGAATATATCTCAATCCACCGTCGTCAAATTCCTACCCTTCTTTTTTGTGGGTCCCGTGTGTATTGTTGTGGCTATAATGAAGTGGTCACTGTCCAAATCGTCTTGTGTGTTTGCCTACTTGGGGCCCTGTGTATTCTTTGGGAACGTGAGGTCAGGTGTGGTGCCCACGCTTACGCTGTTACCCGTGCGCGTGGATCGTTGAGGATCTGTAATAAGCGTGAGCCTCTCCTATTGTATGTCTATCCAGAGATTCCGTCCTTTGACGGTTGCTCGGCGACAGCCCCACGCGGGGTCCGGCACGTTAAAGTCCCCTATTACTACCACCGTGTTTCGCTTTGCTATGTCAAGAGTTTTTCGGAACAGGGGCCCGAACCTACTTGTGTGTCTTGGAGAGCGGTAGATGTTTAGGACAAAGAGGCTGCCGTTGTTCTTGTATGCTGGTATTATTTCTACGAGGACGTGCTCTACATTTGATATCGTGGTTTCGTGTTGTATCACTGCCAAGTTTCTTTTGACTACGGTTACTAGTGCTTTCTCGTCAGAGGCTCCGTAGGATTTCTACCCTGATAATTTTGCCGGTCCCATAGTTTCTTGCAGGGCTATGACATTTGGGGTTTCTTTTCCTAAGAGGAACTGCTGCAGCTTTCCCCGTTTCCGGCGAAACTCTCGGCAGTTTCATTGCCAGACCAGATATTCAGTGCTATTTTTATTCGGGGCCATGTTTCTGCTAATTGATGCCCCCCCCCCCCTCCCGGTGGCCATACTGCTGTCCGCTCCGGTGGGTCGCTGCTATGGTTTCACATTCTTTATGGGCCCCACCGGTGTGGGCCTATTTTCTGCCAGGGTGTTCTCCAATGCTGTAGTTCGCATTTCGAATCTTCCCATTCTGTTTTCAATTGCTTCCATGCGTTGTCCTAGTCGTTACATCTACGTATTAAGCATTTCGAATTGTTTCTTCATTCAGCCTCCGAGACTCGTGATTGGCTCGTCCTTAGTCTGGTGCTGTTCTTCCGCCTTCCGGTTATTCGGCGGGGCCGGTGCCGGTGCTGCTACCGGTGCCGGTGCCGGAGCGCTTACCTGCATAGGTGTGGGGTTGGCCGTGACTGCCCTACCGCTGACGGATGGAGTGAGGCTCCTATCTCGTGTCTTTTCTGCTTCTAGTTCTGCTACTTTAGCTCGAAGGCATCTATTCTCCTGTAGTACATGAGATAGCGTTGCCTGAATTTGAGCTTATTGTTGCTCTATGGCGGATCTGCCACTATCCAGTTGTTGTTGGGCGGGTGGGGAGACACTGTCTGCCCAGCTCACCTTGCTTTGGTCTTGCTGCTGCGGGCCAGGTCCCTGCTGCTGCCGCTGCCATGGTGTTGCCACTGGTGACCCGGAACGAGTCCTTGACCTGGACGGCGTCCGGGATCTCGATCGCCTACCGCCGCCACCGCCGCCCTGGGGTAGCCTCGGGTAGGAGCGGGAGCGGCTCCTGCTGCTGCCGCCGCCTCTGCCAATTCCGCCGGCGTCAGTGCTGTTGGGGTTCGGCCGCTCTCTCAAGAGGCTCGTCCGGTCTTCGGCCCTGAGTCTCTGCTGCTCTTGCTGGGTTCTCTCCCCCTGTTGTTTCTTTAGTAGATATGGAGTCATGAAGATTTCCGTGCCTTTCTTGTCTACCGTGATGTGTTGCTTGCCGCATAGTTTGCACCTCGGTGTACATTGGTGTTCTTCTGTTGCGTTCGGTATGCCACATCCGAGGCATTTCTTGTTGTTTGGATTGGGGCACACGTCCAACCTGTGGCCGATGCGCCCACACTTCTCGCACACTTCGTGTTTCTTCTTGTGCAGTAGGCAGCGGTATTCAGCGCCACGGTAGTACACGTTGTGCGCGACGTGTGTCCCTTTGAATACTATAACGATTTAATTTGTGCGGCCCATTCTTCTCGCGTGGAGTATCGTGGGGTTTCGGTCGGTGACCAGTCTCTTCTCGATGACTTCTTGGCTTTCACTCTCGGGTACTCCGTGGATAACCCTTTTTGAAGTATCCTCCGGCGCCGTTATGTACGCTACAGCGGCGTAAGTCTGGTTTCCGATCCGTATTTCTGCAAGTTTGCGGTACTTGATGGCGTTGTCCTTGACTGGGGTGCTCATCGTTAGTGTATTCTGTAGTGCGTTGATTCTGAGCGTATCGTCTCTCGCTGCTTCATGATTCAAGTCGGCCCCAAGGAGCACGCCGTCCCACGCGACAACGGTGTGCAGTCGCGCCGCATCGAAGCCGCCGCGCGGGCGGATGACGATCTTGAAGTCATCACGCGGCAGTTGCGGTTGCTTCGGCGCCGTCGGTGCTTGGCGTTTGCGCACATCGCTCTTGTATTGCGCCGTGATGGCCGGTTTTTTCGCTTGTCTCTCGCCTTGGTCATTGCTGAGTTGCCGCTCCTGTGTCTCTTCTCGTGAGCCGCTATCCAGCCTGGATCTTGCATTACTTCGGGGATGATGTCCTTGCCCTCCACCTCTATGACATCCATATCGAGCTGTGGTTGGGGTGCTGGGGTGTCACCTCACCGGGGCTCACCTCGACGCTCAGCGGGGCCAGTGGGGTCAGAGGTCGTACTGAGCCGAAACAGGCATAGACGTGGACGTCGCAGAAAACGTTGAAAATTGGTAGTAAAAAAGAGGTCCACTTGCCAAATTTTGGCCCCACGTGGTCCTATGGAAGCTTCGCTACCAGCTGTATTTACCTTGTCGGCACCACGTGCGTATGCGGCAGCTAGCACATACCGCGCACAAAGGAGCGCCGAAACACGCACACACACGCATCGCAGTAAACCTTAACGAGTCGGCACATTTTAAGGCCGCGGTTAGGCGGCGAAGCTTAGCTCGCCCCGCACTGCACGTAACTTCTCTGGTAGTAGCTTGCGCTTGGGGAAACATGTCGAACGGTCACAGCCATCCAATTAACAGACCTCAAGGACATGGTAAAGTTCCTCATCATCTAAAATCATGACTTCTAAGTACTCTCGCTTAACTCTAAGCACACAACTCGCCTCGAATACGGCAAAGCTCGCACAAACACGGTGATCGTGCAAAATTGGTCTGGACTGCTAACTGTTGCACTGAGGCCTTCAACAACTCGTATCAGTGCCTCTACTCACTTACAACACATATGCATACACACAACGTGTAGCGCGTCGTTTCAATGGCTTCGTGTTTGCCGCGGCATTCCACGCAGTGCGTGCAGCGCTAAGGCACGGCTAGTCCAAACAGAAAAAAAGATTACACCATCTTCCCGAGGGGAACCATGGGCTGATGCGGAGCATCGCGGTCGTTATAACGGCGTTAATTACGTTGTTATTACGGTGTTATTACGTTTTTATTGCGTGTTTACTTGCGTTGGTCACCATCAAATCGCGTGAACGCCGTGCTGCTGCTCGACGTTCTTGAAGCGACGCTGCTTCACGTTGCCGAAGCTCAGGATCCGCTGCTCGACGTTCACGAACCAACGCGGCTTCACGTTCTCGAAGGTCGGGTTCCGCCGCTCGCTTCGTACGTTTACGTTGAACTTCACAGTCCCGAACCTCAGGTTCTGCTGCTCGACGTTCACGAACCAACGCGGCTTCCCATTCTCGAAGCTCAGGATCCGCTGCTCGACGTTGACGTTTCGAAGCGGCTTCGCGTTGGCGAACTGAATCTGGATCCGCTGCGCGTCGCCGACGTTGACGGTCTACGTCGCAAGCTCTTCTCTGCGCAGTCTTGTCTTCAGAAGTGCTCGCGGTTCTGTTAATGAACTGGCTGCTGCTGTTTGAAGATGTGCCAGACAGTTCGTTGACAGATTCGTTGGCGTCCATTCAGCGCATCGGACGGCGCAGCGTGACTAAAGCGAAGCAGCAACTGAGGCAGCGGCGCATGCACCGGGTATATATAAGCAGCTGGCGCGGAGAGGAGGAGGAAGAGAGAGAGGTGCGCATGCGCGCGCTATCGCACACATGGCGGATGAAGACACGGAGGGAGAAGCGCGTTATCGAACAGATGGCGTGGAGAGGGGGAGAGGGGCGTTATCGCACATCTGGCGTGGAGAGAATGAGGAGAGGTGCGACGACGCGACGCCTGACGCCAACGACGCCGCGGGACAGGGCCGCCGCTATAAGATGCTCCGCATCTAAAACAAGCGCGGGACAACATGCGCGGGATATTTGCAATCTGACTGCAGAAACAATTATAGTGGAATTGTCGCTCGGGGTGACAGCCATGTTGGTTATGGCAGGCGGCTGAGTATTTTAGCTGTTTGACTCGGGTCAGATATGGGCGTATTTCAGCACTCCCTATCAACCCACGCCAGTTATTTTTTGAGAACCCCCATTTTACTATTGCAATGTCCCCTTAATGTTCCGCTGATTGAGGTCGGGGGTAAAATAATGGTTCTAGCTTATTTTACGCCTTCTCTTGGGAGCACCTAACTTGAGCTTGGGAGAAAAAAGGGCATGTCAGCTGTTGAAACGTCCATATGGGCTAATTTGTGTTTACAGTGCATCGCCCAATATATTTACTCCATCAACCATGGAGTAAAAAAGCATAAAACCATGATTTTACTTCCTTCCCGAAGTGATAGAGTAAAAAAAAACGGAATTACCTGATTTCACCCCATTTACAAAAATGCAGTTTATCAGTGCTGAAAAACTCGTGCCATGAAATGGAGTGAAAATATGTTTCCTTCCGTGCACTGTAAACACAACTTACAGCCGGCATAAGTGCGAGATACGACGCCCAACCTTTTTCGACTCCTCGGCGCCAAATTTGATTTCATTAGCGGGAACATATTCAATATAAAAATGTGAATTCATTGGCAACACTCATACATCAAATCGGTCGTAAACGGGAGTTTTCTCCCTCACGATTAATCTTATGTAAATGGAGTAAAATGGAGGCTAGTGCGGCAGTGCATATAATCACTAGGCGCAGTCGGGTCCTTTACGGCTCTGCAATTGTTTCTTCTTTCGCACACTTCAACTCATGGATACTACTTTGAATATTCACTGGCTGTTTCTTCAAGCCTTTGGCGTCACTGTGGCAGCAACGACATCTCAATGTCTTCCTCAGCACACCACACACGACGGAAATTCCGACCACCTCATCGATGACGGCATGAAGACACGATTTTAGGCGTAACATCCATCGACACCCTCCTCTAGGGCGGGCATCCGCAATGTCATTCATTGCACGCCCGACGAGCCTTGTACGGCGGAGCCATCAGTCACCTCAGGTGAAACGTGGTGAACGTGCTGAAACAATTTTTCATGCGCGATGAACATAGCTAGAGGCACCTGCATTCGGAGTTGTGGCATTGTGCTCTAATCGACGCCTTGGTCCCAGCGTGCAAGAATAAGGGCCTATACTTGCTCAATCCACCTGTACGCTCCGCCCGCGTCCGTCTGCGGATGGACATGGTGTGGATGGCTGTGCGATCGTCTGTACGGGTGGACGCAGCTTTGCCGTCCGCATGCCTGCTCGTCTCTCATTGGCTGGTACGAAGCGGACGGCGTGGGACGTCATCTCGGCAAACATGGCGCTTGCTCGAAGAGATGCGAAGCGGGGACGAGAGGCCTAGGGTACAGCCGCGTCAGAAACAGTCTCTTTTGCCCGTTCTTGTGATTATTACTAGAGTTATCCAGCCCCCACG